>NC_090321.1:287495078-287801007 GCF_040869045.1 Eurosta solidaginis | reverse complement strand
TAAGCTAATGTTTGTGCTAATTACCTTTTAGTTCTTAATAATATTAATCTATACATAGTTGGCTGTTTATTAATAATGATACCGAAACACGTATTTCGACACCTCTCCAAATTTTTTTGCACATGTTTTGGCAGTAAAATTAAGAATTATTGTAAAATAGACAATATTTTTTTAGACATCATGATGAAATTAATATTCAGGTGTTCTCATCCCGTTGACGTTTTCCCTTATTCTGACAACTTCGGCATGCATAATTTAGAGGCTCCTCTATCATACATAACTGCCTTTGAATTCTACTACGATCGGAGTAGATTTTACTATACGTTTAGAAATATATTAACTATGTAAGCCGCTACAAGAATTTTTTAGACATAAACATAAACGTAACTTTGTATTCCCCAAAAGAATATATATAAAATTTTTCAGAAAACTTAATTGTTGAGGAAATTTGTACGAAAAATTTAGCAGTAAAATTTAGTACTTTTGTAGTACAAGTAAATACTGGCAAATAGAGCTGCCGAAAAAGTGAGGTTATGTTGTTGACATCACCTGTATTATTTCATCATGTTAGATATTATGTTTTCTCATGATTAAATCACAAGATAAATCTGACAAATTTTTTTGACAATTGCAGCCATTTTGCTCCCAATTCGAATGGAAATCCGTTAAATGTGTTGTTTCTTTGCGATGTATCGAAAAATATTGTAACGAATGTTAGCGGCACTGAGCGATGTTATCGTCTCTAAGCCGATGCTAAGCAGTGACGTGAATGCACATCAATAATTCAATCATTATGTATCTACATAAACGAAACAATAACTGCGTCTACATATATGTACCATGTACGTATACGAGCAGCACAAACACATGCATATATCTTATCTGAGTTGCCACAAGAGAGAGCAATAATTTGTGCACGTAGTTGTGGCTGGCGATTTTGTAGCCGAAACTAACTAGTAAGTTCTGGAAATCGAAGAGCCTACAAGTATGCAGCGTAAACTATAAAAGCGGGGCAGGCGAGTAAGAAGTAATTCAGTTTGAGTTGAGCTATCAATCAGTTTGATTAAGCACGCGATCTGGCGGCCAATAGTAGAGTTTCATTTGAGTTATCAATCAGTTTGGTTATTAAGCCAGCAAGTAGCAAAGTATAAGTGTTATTGTGAAGTACTTTAATAAAGGCCATTTTTCCATTATTCAATATTGGAGTTATTTATTTAATAAGAGGATTTGCAAGTAAATTCGTTACAATATTATTATATTATTATTAATTAGAAATAGGAAGCAATCAGTTTACAAATACCCGATAAGTACTGGGGGTAGATTCAGTAACTGTGATATTCAAAATTGACAATTGCAGCCATTTTGCTCCCAAATCGAATGGAAATCCGTTAAAAATGTTGTTTCTGCGCGATGTATCGAAAATATTATTATATTATTATTATTAATTAGAAATAGGAAGCAATCAGTTTACAAATACCCGATAAGTACTGGGGGTAGATTCAGTAACTGTGATATTTAAAATGTACACTTTTTAAACAGTTTTATTTAGCTTGACTTGAGCGGCAGGCCGAACACAATTTTGTAATTGAAATTTAAGTAACTTCCCAATAAGCTACAAGCTTGAACTTGAAATATAGTTCAAACCCCATGGCAATGCAATAATAAGAAAAAAAACTCCAATAGGTGGCGCAAGGGTCGAGATATTGAAAAAATCGTATTTGTGGTCCGATTTGGCTCATATTTGGAACACATATATTTGACGCGTCCAACGCGTTTATTTAATTGTCTGATCAACGCCCTACATTGATGAGGAGTGTGATGACTATTACTTAGGACCTAACTAATTATTTTATAGTTTTTAGTATTATTATTACTTAATGTAAGTATTGTTTTCAATAAAATCGTTTAAATTAAATTTTTTTATTATTTTATTCTTCATTTAATTTATATGAAAGAAAACTGTACGTTTAAAAACTCACACTTCCTCAATACAGGGCCTGAACTGCATAATTCCTTAGAACATTTTTTTAATTTTATGGTGAATTTATTAACTAAGGTTAATTAATTTTTTTTTAATGGACGCTGTGGCAGCGCGCTACCCTCAAGTGGCCCAATGAAACCAGGCTCATCTTGTTCACGCGATCGATTTATATATATATAATAACTTTTTTGTTTTTGTTTTTGCCGAGTCTTTGATGGGCAGCGGTTTGTCAAGCGTCGCGATCTGAGACTGCTCAGCTACAGAAGAGATTTCATCAGCCAAGCGTAATACTTAAAGAGAACAGAAGCAAACGTATTGTAACGAATTTAGGGAAATTACGCTTATTTGCAACCTTCTGCTATTGTTCGAATCGCTAAATTGTTGAATAAATAACTCCAATATGGAAAATGGTCTTTATTATACTACTTTGAGAGTACTTCACAATAGTTCTTATACTTCACAACCAATATTGTGCTTAAATGAAAACTGATTAGTCATGCCTCAGCTTGCGCTGCTTTTATACTCTCGGTTTCCTCGTTCACCCATTTCTCCTAAGGTCTAGTAATTTCGCGAACTTGTGTGTATGTGTGAGTAACACTTCGGCTGATGACTACATATGTGTGTGAGTTATCTCTTCGTTGCCTTGTATGTATGTGCGTAAATGATGATTGATTTGGTGTACACAAGAGTGGCAGCTTGCTTTATTGTTGTTGTGCCTTTATTTACTTAGTATCGCTTAGTGATGCTAATATTCGTCACAGTATTATACCAAAGAGGATACATATAATAAGAGCCGTCACTCGTTATTTTTTAGGCATTTACTCGATGTAAACTGTGAGGTAGTCGCTACTTTTTTTTTATGAGGGACATTTTTGAATTGCCTCCTATTTATCCATGCGGTGTAGGCACTTTATGCAAACGTGATTTTTGGAAAGAGAATTAAATAATTAATTAAATACAGTCAGAAAAATAAACATAAATACCCCATGAAAATGTATAGAAGACATTTATAAACATCTCGCCAAAAAAAAAAGTAGCGACTACCTCACAGTTTACATCGAGTAAATGCCTATAAAATAACGAGTGACGGCTCTTATTATATTTATCCTCTTTGATTATACATTAATTATTAAGAGAGGTGAGAACAATCTTTCTATAGAAAAAAAGGAGTCCGAGCTATCAAATGTGTTTGAGTGGGAGTTATAATCTTGGCATAAACTCCGAAAAGGTTCATTTTGTTCGAAATTTGTTCTACATTGTTTCATCAGAAGAGGTTTAAAGTGTCTCGATGTCCGAGAGGGAACGGAAAAGTTCACTTCGTTCAGAAGGAATGAGCTCGAAATTGATCTATTTAAAAGTTTTGTCATAAATATTACACCAAGCATTTCCCTTCGACTAGCAAGAGTTGGAAGATTGATAAGCTTTAATCGATTAGTATAAGGTGGAAGATTAGTTAAAAGTCCCATTGAAAATATCTTAAGACAAATAGTAAAAATTGTTTTTGTATTGATTCGAGACTGTCTGCATGGACTTGATAACGCGGATTCCAAATTACTGAGCCGTATTCTAATATTGGCCTAACTAATTTTGTAAAAAGTGATTTAGTCATATATGTAATACTCCCATATTGATAATTGAAAATGCTCGCAATGTGTTTTGAATTCGAAATCAAAACAAGACAGCCTATAAATTTTTTGTGATTATAGCAGCATAGGTGTGACAAGAAAAAATTAAAATTTAGGTACATTCGAATCCGATTATTGAATACAAAAACAAAAACATTTAAACAACAATATATCGGCACTCTGATGTTTGGGAATGTACCTAGCCTTTTGTAGCAATATAGGAGTATTACCCCAAATGATCCCGTATTAGCCCCGAAAAGGTCCCGAAATAACCCCGACGGGATCCCGGACATATCCAGAAATGATGCCGGAAGGAATCCCAAATGATTCCGTAAAAGTCCCGCACTGATTCCGACAGGATCCCGAACGGATACCGAAAATCATCCAGAAGTGACGCCGGAAAGGTCCTCAAATGATCACCTAATAGTCCCGAAATGACCCTTAAGGGGTCATGGACGGATCCCATAAACCATCCAGAAATGATCCCGATATATTCCCGAAGAAGTCCCGAAATGACCCTGACGGGATCTCGAACGCACCCCTAAATGACCCTGACGGGATCCCGGACAGATCCCGAAATCCATCCAGAAATGATCTTGGGAAGGTCCCAAAATTATCCCGAAATAGTCTCGGAAAAGTTCAGAAATTACCCTGACGGGTTCCCGGACGAATCCTGAAAGCCACCTCTAAATGATCCCGAAAAAGTCCCGAAATGACCCTGACTGGACCCCGAAAGAATCCCGAAAACTATCCAGAAATGATGCCGGAAATGTCCTCAAATGATCACCTAATAGTTCCGAAAAGACCCTGACGGGATCCCGAACGGATCCCGACAACTATCTAGAAATGATGCCGAAAGGGCCCGCAAATGATCCCGTATTAGTCGAGAAAAAGTCCCGAAATGAACCCGACGGGATGCTGGACGAATCCCAAAAACCAGCCAGAAATGATGCCGGAAGGGACACCAAATGATCCCGAAAAAGTCCCGCAATAATTCCGACGGGATCCTGAGCGGATACCGAAAACCATCCAGAAGTGATGCCGAAAAGGTCCTCAAATGATCACCTAATAGTCCCAAAATTACCCTGACGGCATCCCGGACAGATCCCGAAATCCATCCAGAAATGATCTTGGGAGGGTCCCAAAATTATCCCGAAATAGTCTGGGAAAAGTCCAGAAATTACCCTGACGGATACCGGACGAATCCTGAAAACCAATCTTAAATGATGCCGAAAAAGTCCCGAAATGACCCTGAAGGGACCCGGAAACTAACCAGAAATGATGCCGGAAAGGTCCTCAAATGATCTCCCAATAGTTCCGAAAAGACCCTGACGGGATCCCGAACGGATCCCGACAACTATCCAGAAATGATACCGAAAGGGCCCGCAAATGATCCCGTATTAGTCGAGAAAAAGTCCCGAAATGACCCCGACGGGATGCCGGACGAATCCCAAAAACCATCCAGAAATGATTTTGGAAGGGACCCCAATGATCCCGAAAAACTCCCGCAATTATTCCGACGGGAATCTGAACGGATACCGAAAACCATTCAGAAGTGATGCCGGAACGGTCCTCAAATGCTCACCTAATAGTCCCAAAATGACCCTGAGGGCATCCCGGACAAATCCCGAAATCCATCCAGAAATGATCTTGGGAAGGTCCCAAAATGATCCCGAAATAGTCTCGGAAAAGTCCAGAAATTACCCTGACGGGTTCCCGGACGAATCCTGAAAGCCATCCTTAAATTATCCCGAAAAAGCCCCGAAATGACCCTGACGGGATCCCGAAAGGATTCCAAAAACTATCCAGAAATGATGCCGGAAAGGTCCTCAAATGATCCCCTAATAGTTCCGAAATGACCGTGACGGGATCCCGAACGGATCCCGACAACTATCCAGAAATTATGCCGAAAGGGTCCGCAAATGATCCCGTATTAGTCGAGAAAAAGTCCCGAAATGACCCCGACGGGATCCCGGACGAATCCCAAAAACCATCCAGAAATGATGCCGGTAGGTATCCCAAATGATCCCGAAATAATCCCGAAATGACCCCGTCGGCATCCCGGACGGATACCGAAAATTATCCAGAAATGATGCCGGAAAGGTCCACAAATGATCCCCTAATAGTCCAGAAATTACCCTGATGGGATCCCGGACGGATCCCGAAAACCATCCAGAAATGATGCCGGAAGAGCCCCCAAATGATCCCGAAAAAGTCCCCAAATGACCCGACGAGATCCCGCACGGATCCCGCAAACCATCCAGAAATGATGCCGGAAGAGCCCCAAATGATCCCGAAAAAGTCCCCAAATGACCCCGACATACTCCAGAAAAGTTCCGAAATGACTCCGAGGGAATCAACGACGGATCGCGAAAACCATACAGAAATGATTCCGGAAGGATCCCAAAATGATCCCGAAATAGTCCGGAAATGACCCAGATGGGATCCCGCACAGATCCAGAAATGATCCCGGAAGGGTCCAAAAACTATCCCGGAAAAGTAACAAAAAATCCCGAAATGGCTCCTACGGCATCCCGGACGGATCCAGAAATGATCTCGGAAGGGTCCCCAAATGATCCCAAAATGGTCCCGAAATGACCCTGATGGATCCGGCAAACCATCAAGAAATTATGCGGGAAGGGTCCCCAAATGATCCCGAAATAAAACAGAAAAAGTCACGAAACGACCCCTAGAGGATCCCCAAATGATCCCGTATTAGCCCCAAAAAAGTCCCAAAATGACCCTGACGGGATCCCGAAAGGATTCCGAAACCAATACAGAAATGATGCCGGAAAGGTCCTCAAATGATCCCCTAATAGTCCCGAAATGACCGTGACGGGATCCCGACAACTATCCAGAAATGATGCCGAAAGGGTCCGCAAATGATCCCGTATTAGTCGAAAAAAGTCCCGAAAGGACCACGACGGGATCCCGGACGAATCCCAAAAACCATCCAGAAATGATGCCGGTAGGTATCCCAAATGATCCCGAAATAGTCCCGAAATGACCTCGTCGGCATCCCGGACGGATCCCGAAAATTATCCAGAAATGATGCCGGAAAGGTTCCCAAATGATCCCCTAATAGTCCCGAAATTACCCTAATGGGATCCCGGACGGATCCCGAAAACCATCCAGAAATGATGCCGAAAGGGTTCCCAAATGATCCCGTATTAGTCGCGAAAAAGTCCCGAAATGACCCCGACGGGATCCCGCACGGATCCCGAAAACCATCCAGAAATGATGCCGAAAGGGTTCCCAAATGATCCCGTATTAGTCGCGAAAAAGTCCCGAAATGACCCCGACGGGATCCCGCACGGATCCCGAAAACCATCCAGAAATGATGCCGGAAGAGCCCCCAAATGATCCCGAAAAAGTCCCCAAATGACCCCGACGATATCCCGGACGGATCCCGAAAACCATCCAGAAATGATGCCGGAAGAGCCCTCAAATGATCCCGAAAAAGTCCCCATATGACCCCGACGAGATCCCGCACGGATCCCGAAAACCATCCAGAAATGATGCCGGAAGGGTCCCCAAATGATCGCGAAATAGTCCCGAAATTATTCCAGAATAGTCCCGAAAATGTTCCAAAATAACCCCGACGGGATCCCGGACGGATCCCGTAAACTATACAGAAATGATCCCGGAAGGGTCCCAAAATGATCCCGAAATAGTCCCGAAAAAGTCCCGAAATTACCCCGGCGTAATCCCGGACCGATCCCGAAAACCATCCAGAAATGATCCCGGAAGGGTCTCGATATGACCCTTACGGGATTACAAATAAGGTGAAGCTAATTATAAAACCATGTTAATAAGGCAGCAGGCGCATTGGAGCGAATAAAAAGTTAGATAGAAACATACAGGTAAAGCTAATAAAAGCGTGCTAATAAAAACAATTGATGGAGGGCGGATGGCGGGAGTAGAGGAGAGGACCACTGATCGTTCCTCCAAAATTGTCTAGATCTCGTTCTGTATGTACCAGATACCAAAAACTATTGATTTAGGAGAAAATTTAGATTGAGTTATAACAATTTATAGATTTTACACCAGAGGGGGAGATAAAGGGGGGCGGGCGGAGGGTGTCACTGCTTACTTTGTAAGCCCTCGACTTATTTGACCCCTTGAGTCTGTGATATTGGTGAAGGCCAGTATACGTAAAGTTATAATGTGTAAAAATTATGAAAAATAATTTCTCGAAGGGTCGTGGGACCCCCACCCCTCTTTCCATGTTCGAAAAAAATTTCGCTAGTAGACTACTGTCTGTGTCCCAAATTTCATCAAAATCCGTGTAGCCATTCTGGCGTGATTCAGTCGCAAAGACGAAAAAATATAATAATTAAATTATAACTGTTCCTAGGGGGCGGGGACCACGCCCGTTTTGAAAAATATATAGCTAGTAGATCCTTCTAGACTACTGGCTATATGTGTGCAAAATTTCATCCAAATCGGTCCAGCCGTTCTTGCGTTATTGAGTCACACAGACAAACGTCTGGACAAACATCCAAACATCCAAACATCTAAACATCCAAACATCCAAACATCTTAACATCCAAACTTTCCCATTTATAATATATATTAGATTAGATTAGCCTTTACCCGCGGCCCCGTACGCAAGGAGAAAATTAAATATATGGGCTATTCACGTTAGCCTGCTTATCAAGTTATCTGTTTAAAAAAATGTTTCTGTCTAATGCATTTTATTTTTGTAATTGAGTAAAAAAAAGAACTAAATGATAACCTGATAGGATCGCCAAACGATCCCAAAGTTATCCAGAAAATTCCACGAAATGACCCCGACGCTATCGCGGACGGATCCCGAAAACCATCCAGAAATGATACCGAAAGAGTCCCCAAATGATCCCGAAATAGTCCCGAAATGACCACGACGGGATCCCGAAAATCATCTAGAAATCATGCCGGAAGGTACCTCAAATGATCCCGTATTATTCGAGAAAAAGTCTCAAAATGACCCTGCCGGGATCCCCAACGGATCCCGAAAACCATCCAGAAATGATGCCGGAAGGTACCTCAAATGATACAGTATTAGTCGAGAAAAAGTCCCAAAATGACCCTGACGGGATCCCGAAAACCATCCAGAAATGATACCGAAAGAGTCCCCAAATGATCCCGAAATAGTCCCGAAATGGCCCCGACGGGATCCCGGACGGATCCCGAAAACCATCCAGAAATGATGCCGAAAGCGTCCCCAAATGATCCCGTATAAGTCGAGAAAAAGTCCCGAAATGACCCCGACGGGTTCCCGGACGGATCCCGAAAAGCATCCAGATATGATGCCGAAAGGGTCCACAAATGATCCCGTATAAGTCGAGAAAAAGTTCCGAAATGACCCCGACGGGATCCCGGACGGATCCCGAAAACCATCCAGAAATGATACCGAAAGAGTCCCCAAATGATCCCGTATTAGTCGAGAAAAAGTTCCGAAATGACCCCGACGGGATCCCGGACGGATCCCGAAAACCATCCAGAAATGATACCGAAAGAGTCCCCAAATGATCCCGAAATAGTCCCGAAATGACCCCCACGGGATCCCGGACGGATCCCGAAAATCATATAGAAATCATGCCGGAAGGTACCTCAAAGGACCCGAAAGGGTCTCCAAATGATCGTATTAGGCGAGAGGACGAAAAAGTTCCGAAATGACCCCGATGGGATCTCGGACGGATCCCGAAAACCATCCAGAAATGATGCCGGGAGGGTCCCCAAATGATCGCGAAATAGTCCCGAAATGATCCCGGAATAGTCCCGAAAATGTCCCAAAATAACCCCGACGGGATCCCGGACGGATCCCGAAAACTATACAGAAATGATCCCGGAAGGGTCCCAAAACGATCCGGAAATAGTCCCGAATAAGTCCCGAAATGACCCCGGCGGGATCCCGGACGGAAATGATCCCGGAAGGGTCTCGATATGACTCTAAGGGGATTACAAATAAGGCGAAGCTAATTATAGAACCATTTTAATAAGGCAGCAGGCGCGTTGGAGCTAATCAAGAGTTAGAAAGAAACATACAGGTAAAGCTAATAAAAGCGTGCTAATAAAAAGAATTGAAGGAGGGCGCATGGCGGGAGGAGGACCGCTGCTCTTTTTTCCAAAATTGTCTAGCTCTCGATCTATATGTGCCAGATACCAAAAACTATTGATTTAGGAGAAAATTTATATTGAGTTATAACAATTTATAGATTTTACACCAGAGGGGGATAAAGGGGGGCGGGGGCGAAGGGTGTCACTGCTCACTTTGTAAGCCCTCGACTTATTTGACCCCTTGAGTCTGTGATATTGGTGAAGGCCAGTATACATAAAGTTATAATGTGTAAAAATTATTAAAAAGTAATTGCTCGAAGGGGTCGTGGGACCCCAACCCCTCTTTCCATGTTCGAAAAAAATTTCGCTAGTAGACTATTGTCGTGTCCAAAATTTCATCAAAATCCGTGTAGCCTTTCTGGCGTGATTCAGTCGCAAAGACGAAAAAGTATAATAATTAAATTATAACTGTTCCTAGGTGGCGGGGACCGCCCCCCTTTTGAAAAATATATAGCTAGTAGATCCTTCTAGACTATTGGCTATATGTGTGCAAAATTTCATCCAAATCGGTCCAGCCGTTCTTGCGTGATTGAGTCACAAAGACAAACGTCTGGACAAACATCCAAACATCTTCACATCCACACTTTGCCATTTATAATACTAGCCTTTACCCGCGGCCCCGTCCGCAAGGAAAATTTTAAATATATGGGCTATTCGCGTTAGCCTGCTTATTATCTGCTTAAAATTTTGTTTTCTGTCTAATGCATTTTATTTTTGTAATTGAGTAAAAAAAAGAACTAAATGAGCTGATAACCTGATGTGATCCATGATCCCGAAATTATCCAGAAAAAGCTACGAAATGACCCCAACGCTATCGCGGACGGATCCCGAAAACCATCCAGAAATGCCCCGAAAGGGTCTCCAAAAGTTCCCCGAATAGTCCCAAAAAAACCCGAAATGAGAGCGACACGATTCTAGACGTATCCAGAGAACTACACAGAAATGATCCCTGAAGGTGTTCCAAAATGATCCCGAAAAGGTTCCGAAATGACCCTGACGGGCTCCCGGGCGGATCTCAAAAACCATCCAGAAAATATCCAGGAAGGGTCCCTAAATTATCCCGACTAACTCCAGAAAAAGTTCCGAAATGGCTCCGAGGGTATCCACGATGGATCGCGAAAACAATACAGAAATGATTCCGGAAGGATTCCAAAATGATCCCGAAATAGTCCGGAATTGACCCAGATGGGATCCCGCACAGATCCAGAAATGATCCCGGAAGGGTGCAAAAACTATCCCGGAAAAGTAACAAAAAATCCCGAAATGGCTCCTACGGCATCCCGGACGGATCCAGATATGATCTCGGAAGGGTCCCCAAATGATCCCAAAATGGTCCCGAAATGACCCTGATGGATTCGGCAAACCATCAAGAAATTATGCCGAAAGGGTCCCAAAATGATCCCGAAATAATACAGAAAAAGTCACGAAACGACCCCTAGAGGATCCCCAAATGATCCCGTATTAGCCCCGAAAAGGTCCCGGAATAACCCCAACAGGATCCCGGACAAATCCCGAAAACCATCCAGAAATGATGCCGGAAGGAATCCCAAATGATTCCGTAAAAGTCCCGCATTGATTCCGACGTGATCCCGAACGGATACCGAAAATCATCCAGAAGTGATGCCGGAAAGGTCCTCAAATGATCACCTAATAGTCCCGAAATGACCCTTAAGGGGTCATGGACGGATCCCATAAACCATCCAGAAATGATCCCGATATAGTCCCGAAGAAGTCCCGAAATGACCCTGACGGGATCTCGAACGCACCCCTAAATGACCCTGACGGGATCCCGGACAGATCCCGAAATCCATCCAGAAATGATCTTGGGAGGGACCCCAAATGATCCCGAAAAAGTCCCGCAATGATTCTGAGGGGATCCTGATCGGATACCGAAAACCATCCAGAAGCGATGCCGGAAAGGTCCTCAAATGATCACCTAATACCAAAATGACCCTGACGGCATCCCGGACTGATCCCAAAATCCATCCAGAAATGATCTTGGGAAGGTCCCAAAATTATCCCGAAATAGTCTCGGAAAAGTTCAGAAATTACCCTTACGGGTTCCCGGACGAATCCTGAAAGCCATCTCTAAATGATCCCGAAAAAGTCCCGAAATGACCCTGACTGGACCCCGAAAGGATCCCGAAAACTATCCAGAAATGATGCCGGAAATGTCCTCAAATGATCACCTAATAGTTCCGAAAAGACCCTGACGGGATCCCGAACGGATCCCGACAACTATCTAGAAATGATGCCGAAAGGGCCCGCAAATGATCCCGTATTAGTCGAGAAAAAGTCCCGAAATGAACCCGACGGGATGCCGGACGAATCCCAAAAGCCATCCAGAAATGATGCCGGAAGGGACACCAAATAATCCCGAAAAAGTCCCGCAATAATTCCGACGGGATCCTGAGCGGATACCGAAAACCATCCAGAAGTGATGCCGAAAAGGTCCTCAAATGATCACCTAATAGTCCCAAAATGACCCTGACGGCATCCCGGACAGATCCCGAAATCCATCCAGAAATGATCTTGGGAGGGTCCCAAAATTATCCCGAAATAGTCTCGGAAAAGTCCAGAAATTACCCTGACGGATCCCGGACGAATCCTGATGCCGAAAAAGTCCCGAAATGACCCTGATGGGACCCGGAAAGGATCCCGAAAACTAACCAGAAATGATGCCGGAAAGGTCCTCAAATGATCTCCCAATAGTTCCGAAAAGACCCTGACGGGATCCTGAACGGATCCCGACAACTATCCAGAAATGATACCGAAAGGGCCCGCAAATGATCCCGTATTAGTCGAGAAAAAGTCCCGAAATGACCCCGACGGGATGCCGGACGAATCCCAAAAGCCATCCAGAAATGATGTCGGAAGGGACCCCAATGATCCCGAAAAAGTCCCGCAATTATTCCGACGGGGATCTGAACGGATACCGAAAACCATCCAGAAGTGATGCCGGAACGGTCCTCAAATGATCACCTAATACCAAAATGACCCTGACGGCATCCCGGACTGATCCCAAAATCCATCCAGAAATGATCTTGGGAAGGTCCCAAAATTATCCCGAAATAGTCTCGGAAAAGTTCAGAAATTACCCTTACGGGTTCCCGGACGAATCCTGAAAGCCATCTCTAAATGATCCCGAAAAAGTCCCGAAATGACCCTGACTGGACCCCGAAAGGATCCCGAAAACTATCCAGAAATGATGCCGGAAATGTCCTCAAATGATCACCAAATAGTTCCGAAAAGACCCTGACGGGATCCCGAACGGATCCCGACAACTATCTAGAAATGATGCCGAAAGGGCCCGCAAATGATCCCGTATTAGTCGAGAAAAAGTCCCGAAATGAACCCGACGGGATGCCGGACGAATCCCAAAAGCCATCCAGAAATGATGTCGGAAGGGACCCCAATGATCCCGAAAAAGTCCCGCAATTATTCCGACGGGGATCTGAACGGATACCGAAAACCATCCAGAAGTGATGCCGGAACGGTCCTCAAATGCTCACCTAATAGTCCCAAAATGACCCTGAGGGCATCCCGGACAAATCCCGAAATCCATCCAGAAATGATCTTGGGAAGGTCCCAAAATGATCCCGAAATAGTCTCGGAAAAGTCCAGAAATTACCCTGACCGGTTCCCGAACGAATCCTGAAAGCCATCCTTAAATGATCCCGAAAAAGCCCCGAAATGACCCTGACGGGATCCCGAAAGGATTCCAAAAACTATCCAGAAATGATGCGAAAGGTCCTCAAATGATCCCCTAATAGTTCCGAAATGACCGTGACGGGATCCCGAACGGATCCCGACAACTATCCAGAAATTATGCCGGAAGAGCCCCCAAATGATCCCGAAAAAGTCCCCAAATGACCCGACGAGATCCCGCACGGATCCCGAAAACCATCCAGAAATGAGGCCGGAAGAGCCCCAAATGATCCCAAAAAAGTGCCCAAATGACCCCGACATACTCCAGAAAAGGTTCCGAAATGGCTCCGAGGGAATCAACGACGGATCGCGAAAACCATACAGAAATGATTCCGGAAGGATCCCAAAATGATCCCGAAATAGTCCGGAAATGACCCAGATGGGATCCCGCACAGATCGAGAAATGATCCCAGAAGGGTCCAAAAACTATCCCGGAAAAGTAACAAAAAATCCCGAAATGGCTCCTACGGCATCCCGGACGGATCCAGAAATGATCTCGGAAGGGTCCCCAAATGATCCCAAAATGGTCCCGAAATGACCCTGATGGATCCGGCAAAACATCAAGAAATTATGCCGGAAGGGTCCCCAAATGATCCCGAAATAAAACAGAAAAAGTCACGAAACGACCCCTAGAGGATCCCCAAATGATCCCGTATTAGCCCTGAAAAAGTCCCAAAATGACCCTGACGGGATCCCGAAAGGATTCCGAAAACAATACAGAAATGATGCCGGAAAGGTCCTCAAATGATCCCCTAATAGTCCCGAAATGACCGTGACGGGATCCCTACAACTATCCAGAAATGATGCCGAAAGGGTCCGCAAATGATCCCGTATTAGTCGAAAAAAAGTCCCGAAAGGACCACGACGGGATCCCGGACGAATCCCAAAAACCATCCAGAAATGATGCCGGTAGGTATCCCAAATTATCCCGAAATAGTCCCGAAATGACCTCGTCGGCATCCCGGACGGATCCCGAAAATTATCCAGAAATGATGCCTAAAAGGTTCCCAAATGATCCCCTAATAGTCCCGAAATTACCCTAATGGGATCCCGGACGGATCCCGAAAACCATCCAGAAATGATGCCGAAAGGGTTCCCAAATGATCCCGTATTAGCCGCGAAAAAGTCCCGAAATGACCCCGACGGGATCCCGGGCGTATCCCGAAAACCATCCAGAAATGATGCCGAAAGGGTTCCCAAATGATCCCGTATTAGTTGCGAAAAAGTCCCGGACGGATCCCGTAAACTATACAGAAATGATCCCGGAAGGGTCCCAAAATGATCCCGAAATAGTCCCGAAAAAGTCCCGAAATTACCCCGGCGTAATCCCGGACCGATCCCGAAAACCATCCAGAAATGATCCCGGAAGGGTCTCGATATGACCCTTACGGGATTACAAATAAGGTGAAGCTAATTATAAAACCATGCTAATAAGGCAGCAGGCGCATTGGAGCGAATAAAAAGTTAGATAGAAACATACAGGTAAAGCTAATAAAAGCGTGCTAATAAAAACAATTGATGGAGGGCGGATGGCGGGAGTAGAGGAGAGGACCACTGATCGTTCCTCCAAAATTGTCTAGATCTCGTTCTGTATGTACCAGATACCAAAAACTATTGATTTAGGAGAAAATTTAGATTGAGTTATAACAATTTATGGATTTTACACCAGAGGGGGAGATAAAGGGGGGCGGGCGGAGGGTGTCACTGCTTACTTTGTAAGCCCTCGACTTATTTGACCCCTTGAGTCTGTGATATTGGTGAAGGCCAGTATACGTAAAGTTATAATGTGTAAAAATTATGAAAAATAATTTCTCGAAGGGGTCGTGGGACCCCCACCCCTCTTTCCATGTTCGAAAAAAATTTCGCTAGTAGACTACTGTCTGTGTCCCAAATTTCATCAAAATCCGTGTAGCCATTCTGGCGTGATTCAGTCGCAAAGACGAAAAAATATAATAATTAAATTATAACTGTTCCTAGGGGGCGGGGACCACGCCCCGTTTGAAAAATATATAGCTAGTAGATCCTTCTAGACTATTGGCTATATGTGTGCAAAATTTCATCCAAATCGGTCCAGCCGTTCTTGCGTTATTGAGTCACAAAGACAAACGTCTGGACAAACATCCAAACATCCAAACATCCAAACATCTTAACATCCAAACATCCAAACATCTTAACATCCAAACTTTCCCATTTATAATATATATTAGATATATATTAGATATTAGATACTAGCCTTTACCCGCAGGCCTGTCCGCAAGGAGAAAATTAAATATATGGGCTATTCACGCTAGCCTGCTTATCAAGTTATCTGTTTAAAAAATTTGTTCTGTCTAATGCATTTTATGTTTGTAATTGAGTAAAAAAAAAGAACTAAATGAGCTGATAACCTGCTAGGATCCCAAAATGATCCAGAAAAATCCACGAAATTACCCCGACGCTATCGCGGACGGATCCCGAAAACCATCTAGAAATGCAACGGAAGGGTCTCCAAAAGTTCCCGGAATAGTCCCAAAAAATCCGAAATGACAACGAAGCGATTCTGGACTTATCCAGAGAACCAAAACGAAATGATGCCTGAAGGGTACTAAAATGATCCCGAAATAGTCTCGCAAAAGTTCCGAAATGACCCTGGCGGGCTCCCGGACGGTTCTCAAAAACTATCCAGAAAATATCCAGGAAGGGTCCCTAAATTATTCCGCCATAGTCCAGAAAAACTACCGAAATGACCACGAGGGGATCCACGACGGATCGCGAAAACCGTACAGAAATGATTCCGGAAGGGTCCCAAAATGATCCCGTATTAGTCCCGAAAGTCCTGAAATGACCCCGACGGGATCCCGGACGGATCCCGAAAACTATCCAGAAATGATGCCGGAAAGTCCTCAACTGATCCCCTAATAGTCCTGAAATGACCGAAAACCATCCAGAAATTATGCCGGAAGGGACCCCAAATGATCCCGAAAACCACACAGAAATGATGCCCGAAAATACCCCAAATTATCCCGAAATAGTCCCGAAATTACCCCAAGGGATCCCAGACGGATCCTGAAAACCATATAGAAATGATGCCGGAAGATACCCCAAATGATGCCGAAATAGTCCCGAAATGACCCTGGCAGGATCCCGTACGGATCCCGAAAACCATCCAGAAATGATGCCGAAAGGCTCCCCTAATTATCCCGTATTAGTCCCGAAATGACCCCGACGGGATTCATGACGGATCCCGAAAACCATCCAGAATTTATGCCGGAAGGGACCCAAAATGATCCCGAAAAAGTCACGAAATTACCGCGATGGGATCCCGAAAACTATACAGACATGATGCCGGAAGGTCCCCAAATGTTCCCGTATTAGTCGCGAAGAAGTCCCGAAATGACCCCAACGGGATGCCGGACGGAGTCCTAAAACCATTTAGAAATGATGCCGGAAGGTACCTCAAATGATCCCGTATTAGTCGAGAAAAAGTCCCGAAATGACCCCGACGGGATCCCGGACGAATCCCAAAAACTATCAAGAAATGATGCCGGTAGGTATCCCAAATGATCCCGAAATAGTCCCGAAATGACCTCGTCGGCATCCCGGACGGATCCCGAAAATTATCCAGAAATGATGCCGGAAGGTACCACAAATGATCCCGAAATAGTCCCGAAATGACCCTGACGGGATCCCGGACGGATCCAGAAAACCATCTAGAAATGAAGCCGGAAGGTACCACAAATGATCCCGAAATAGTCCCGAATGACCCTGACGGGATCACGGATGGATCCCGAAAACCATCTAGCAATGATGTCGATAGCTACCCCAAATGATCCCGTATTAGTCGAGAGAAAGTCCAGAAATGACCCCGACGGGATCCCTGATGAATCCCGAAACCCATCTAGAAATGATGCCGGAGAGCACCCCAAATGACCTTGACGGGATCCCGGACGGATCCCGAAAACCATCCAGAAATGATGCCGAAAGGGTCCCCAAATGATTCCATTTTAGTCGAGAAAAAGTTCCGAAATGACCCCGACGGGATCCCGAAAACCGTTCAGAAATGATGCCGGAAGGGTCCCCAAATGATCGCGAAATAGTCCCGAATTGATCTCGTAATAGTCCCGAAAATGTCCCAAAATAACCCCGACGGGATCCCGGACGGATCCCGAAAACTATACAGAAATGATCCCGGAAGGGTCCCAAAATGATCCCGAAATAGTCCCGAAAAAGTCCCGAAATGACCCCGGCGGGATCTCGAAAACCATTCAGAAATGATCCCGGAAGGGTCTCGATATGACCCAAACGGGATTACAAATAGGGTGAAGATAATTATAAAACCATGTTAATAAGGCAGCAGGCGCGTTGGACCGAATGAAGGGTTACAAAGAAACATACAGGTAAAGCTAATAAAAGCGTGCTAATAAAAACAATTGAAGGAGGGCGGATGGCGGGAGGAGGAGAGTACCACTGATCGTTTTTCCAAAATTGTTTAGATCTCGATCTGTATAAACCAGATACCAAAAATTATTGATTTAGGAGAAAATTTACATTGAGTTATAACAATTTATAGATTTTGCACGAGAGGGGGAAAGGAGGGGAGGGGGGTGTATCACTGCTGATTTTGTAAACGCTCGACTTATTTGACCCATTGAGTTTGCAATATTGGTGAAGGTCAGTATACGTTAAGTTATACTGTGTAAAAATTATTAAAAAGTAATTATTCGAAGGGGTCGTGGGACCTCCGCCCCCCTTTCCATGTTCGAAAAAAATTTCGCCAGTAGAGTATTGTCTGTTCCAAATTTCATCAAAATCCGTGAAGCCGTTCTGGCGTGATTCAGTCACATATACGAAAAAATACAATAATTATATTATAACTGTTCCTAGGGGGCGGTGACCTCCCCCTTTTGAAAAATATATAGCTAGTAGATCCTTCTAGACTATTGGCTATATGTGTGCAAAATTTCATCCAAATCGGTCCAGCCGTTCTTGCGTGATTGAGTCACAAAGACAAACGTCTGGACAAACATCTTCACATCCAAACTTTGCCATTTATAATATACTAGCCTTTACCCGCGGCCCCGTCCGCAAGGAGAAATTTAAATGTATGGGCTATTCGCGTTAGCCTGCTTATTATCTGTTTAAAATTTTGTTTTCTGTCTAATGCATTTTATTTTTGTAATTGAGTAAAAAAAAGAACTAAATGAGCTGATAACCTGATAGGATCCCAAATGATCCCGAAATTATCCAGAAAAAGCTACGAAATGACCCCCACGCTATCGCGGACGGATTCCGAAAACCATCCAGAAATGCCCCGAAAGGGTCTCCAAAAGTTCCCCGAATAGTCCCAAAAAAACCCGAAATGACAGCGACACGAAGCTAGACGTATCCAGAGAACCACACAGAAATGATCCCTGAAGGTGTTCCAAAATGATCCCGAAAAGGTTCCGAAATGACCCTGACGGGCTCCCGGGCGGATCTCAAAAACCATCCAGAAAATATCCAGGAAGGGTCCCTAAATTATCCCGACTAACTCCAGAAAAAGTTCCGAAATGGCTCCGAGGGGATCCACGATGGATCGCGAAAACCATACAGAAATGATTCCGGAAGGATTCCAAAATGATCCCGAAATAGTCCGGAATTGACCCAGATGGGATCCCGCACAGATCCAGAAATAATCCCGGAAGGGTGCAAAAACTATCCCGGAAAAGTAACAAAAAATCCCGAAATGGCTCCTACGGCATCCCGGACGGATCCAGATATGATCTCGGAAGGGTCCCCAAATGATCCCTATTGTCCCCGAAAAAGTTCCTAAATGACCCCGACGGGATCCCGGACGGATCCCCAAAACTATCTAGAAATGATGAAGGAAGGTACCCAAAATGATTCCGAAAAAGTCGTGAAATAACCCCGACGGAATTCCGGACGGATCCCGAAAACCATCCAGAAATGATGCCGAAAGGTACACCAAATGATCCCGCAATGATCCCGATGGGATCCCTTACGGATCCCGAAAATCATGCAGAAATGATGCCGGAAGGGACCCAAGTGATCCCGAAAGAGTCCTGAAATGACTCTGACGGGATCCCGAAAACCATCCAGAAATGATGTCGGTAGGTACCCCAAATGATCCCGAAATATTTCGGAAATGACCCCGTCGGGATCCCGGAAACTATTCAGAACTGATGCCGGAAAGGTCCTCAAATGATCCCGTATTAGTCGAGAAAAAGTCCCGAAATGACGCCGACGGGTTCCCACACGGATCCCGAAAACCATCCAGAAATGATGCCGAAAGGTACACCAAATGATCCCGAAATAGTCCCGAAATGACCTCGACAGGATCCTGGACTGATCCCGAAAATTATCCAGAAATGATGCCGGAAAGGTCCTCAAATGATCCCTTAATAGTCCCGAAATCACCCTGAAGGGATCCCCGACGTATCCGGGAAACTATCCAGAAATGACGCCGGAAAGGTTCCCAAATGATCCCCAAATAGTGCCGAAATGACCCTGACGGGATCCCGGACGGATCCCGAAAACCATCCAGAAATGAAGGCGAAAGGGTCCCCAAATGATCCCGTATTAGTGGCGAAAAAGTTTCGAAATGACCTCGACGGGATCCCTAACGGATACCGAAAACCATCCAGAAAAGATGCCGGAAAAGTCCTAAATGATCACCTAATAGTCCCGAAATGACTCTGACTGGATCCCGGACGGATCCCGAAAACCATCCAGAAATGATAACGAAAAGTCCCCAAATTATCCCGTATTAGTCGAGAAAAAGACCCGAAATGACCCCGACGGGATCCCGGACGGATCCCCTAAACCATCTAGAAATGATGCCGGAAAGGTCCTCAAATGATCCCGTATTGGTCGAGAAAAAGTCCCGGAACGACCCCGACGGGATCCCGGACTGATCTCGAAAGCTATCCAGAAATGATGCCTGAAAGTTCCTCAAATGATCACTTAATAGACCCTGAAGGGATCCCCGACGGATCCCGGAAACTATCTAGAAATTATGCCGGAAAGGTTCCCAAATGATCCCCAAATAGTGCCGAAATGACCATGACGAGATCCCGGACGGATCCCGAAAACCATCCAGAAATGATGGCGAAAGGGCCCCCAAATGATCCCGTATTAGTGGCGAAAAATTCCTGAAATGACCCCGACGGGATCCCGGACGAATTTCGAAAACCATCCAGAAATGATGCCGAAAGGGAACACAAATGATCCCGAAAAACTCCCGAAATTACCCCGACGGGATCCCGAACGCATACCGAAAACAATCCAGAAAAGATGCCGGAAAGGTGCTCAAATGATCCCTTAATAATCCCGAAATGACCCTGAAGGGATCCCCGACGGATCCCGGAAACTGTCCAGAAATGATGCCGGAAAGGTTCCCAAATGATCCCCAAATAGTGCCGACATGACCATGACGAGATCCCGGACGGATCCCGAAAACCATCCAGAAATGATGGCGAAACGGCCCCCAAACGATCCCGTATTAGTGGCGAAAAAGTCTTGAAATGACCCCGACGGGATCCCGGACGAATCTCGAAAACCATCCAGAAATGATGCCGGATGGGGACCCAAATTATCCCGAAATGACGTCGACGGAATCCCGGACGGATCCCGAAAACCACAGAAATGATGCCGGCAGGGTTCCCAAATGATCCCGTATTAGTCCAGAAAAAGTCCCGAAATGACCCCGACGGGATCCCGGACGGATACCGAAAACCATCCAGAAATTATGCCGGAAGAGCCCCCAAATGATCCCGTATTAGTCGAGAAAAAGTCCCGAAATGACCCCGACGGGATCCCGGACGGATCCCGAAAACCATCCAGAAATTATGCTGGAAGAGCCCCCAAATGATCCCGTATTAGTCGAGAAAAAGTCCCGAAATGACCCCGACAGGATCCCGGACGAATCTCGAAAACCATCCAGAAATGATGCCGGAAGGGACCCAAATTATCCCGAAAAAGTCCCGAAATGACGCCGACGGGATCCCGGACGGATCCCGAAAACCATCCAGAAATGGTCCCCAAATGACCCCGTATTAGTCGAGAAAAAGTCCCGAAATGACCGAAGACCGACCGGATCCCGGACTGATCCAGAAAACCATCTAGACATGATGCCGGAAGGTACCCTAAATGATCCCGAAAAGTCCTGAAATGACCCCGACGGGATCCCGGACGAATCCCGAAAACCATCCAGAAATTATGCCGGTAGGTACCCCAAATAATCCCGAAATGACCCCGTTCGGATCCCGGGCGGATTCCGAAAACTATCCAGAAATGATGCCGAAAGGGTCCCTAAATGATCCCGTATTAGTCGAGAAAAAGTCCCGGAATGACCCCGACGGGATCCCGGACGGATCCCGAAAACCATCCAGAAATTATGCCAGAAGAGCCCCCAAATGATACCGTATTAGTCGAGAAAAAGTCCAGAAATTACCCCGACGGGATCCCGGACGAATCCCAAAAACCATCCAGAAATGATTCCGGTAGATATCCCAAATGATCCCGAAATAGTCCCGAAATGTCCTCGTCGGCATCCCGGACGGATCCCGAAAATTATCCAGAAATGATGCCGGAAAGGTCCCCAAATGATCCCCTAATAGTCCCGCAATTGCCCTGATGGGATCCCGGACAGATCCCGAAAACCATCCGGAAATGATGCCGAAAGGGTTCCCAAATGATCCCGTATTAGTCGCGAAAAAGTCCCGAAATTACCCCGACGGGATCCCGGACGGATCCCGAAAACCATCCAGAAATGATGCCGGAAGAGCCCCCAAATGATCCCGAAAAGGTCCCCAAATTACCCCGTCCGGATCCCAAAAACTATCCAGAAATGATGCCGAAAGGGTCCACAAATGATCCCGTATTAGTCGAGAAAAAGTCCCGGAATGACCCCGACGGGATCCCGGACGGATCCCGAAAACCATCCAGAAATTATGCCGGAAGAGCCCCCAAATTATCCCGAAAAAGTCCCCAAATGACCCCGACATACTCCAGAGAAAGTTCCGAAATTGCTCCGAGGGGATCCACGACGGATCGCGAAAACCATACAGAAATGATTCCGGAAGGATCCCAAAATGATCCCGAAATAGTCCGGAAATGACCCAGATGGGATCCAGCACAAATCCAGAAATGATCCCGGAAGGGTCCAAAAACTATCCCGGAAAAGTAACAAAAAATCCCGAAATGGCTCCTACGGCATCCCGGACGGATCCAGAAATGATCTCGGAAGGGTCCCCAAATGATCCCAAAATGGTCCCGAAATGACCCGGCAAACCATCAAGAAATTATGCCGGAAGGGTCCCCAAATGATCCCGAAATAATACAGAAAAAGTCACGAAACGACCCCTAGAGGATCCCCAAATGATCCCGTATTAGCCCCGAAAAGGTCCCGAAATAACCCAGACGGGATCCCGGACAAATCCCGAAAACCATCCAGAAATGATGCCGGAAGGGATCCCAAATGATTCCGAAAAAGACCCGCAATGATTCCGACGGGATCCCGAACGGATACCGAAAATCATTCAGAAGTGATGCCGGAAAGGTCCTCAAATGATCACCTAATAGTCCCGAAATGACCCTTAAGGGATCCTAGACGGATCCGGTAAACCATCCAGAAATGATCCCGATATAGTCCCGAAGAAGTTCGGAAATGACCCTAACGGGATCTCGAATGCATCCCTAAATGACCCTGACGGGATCCCGGACAGATCCCGAAATCCATCCAGAAATGATCTTGGGAGGGACCCCAAATGATCACCTAATAGTCCCAAAATGACCCTGACGGCATCCCGGACTGATCCCGTAATCCATCCAGAAATGATCTTGGGAAGGTCCCAAAATGATCCCGAAATAGTCTCGGAAAAGTCCAGAAATTACCCTGACGGGTTCCCGGATGAATCCTGAAAACCATCCTTAAATGATCCCGAAAAAGTCCCGAAATGACCCTGACGGGACCCCGAAAGGATCCCGAAAACTATCCAGAAATGATGCCGGAAAGGTCCTCAAATGATCTCCTAATAGTTCCGAAAAGACCCTGACGGGATCCCGAACGGATCCCGACAACTGTCTAGAAATGATGCCGAGAGGGCCCGCAAATGATCCCGTATTAGTCGAGAAAAAGTCCCGAAATGACCCCGACGGGATGCCGGACGAATCCCAAAAACCATCCAGAAATGATGCCGGAAGGGACCCCAAATGATCCCGAAAAAGTCCCGAAATTATTCCGACGGGATCCTGAACGGATACCGAAAACCATGCAGAAGTGATGCAGGAAAGGTCTTCAAATGATCACCTAATAGTCCCAAAATGACCCTGACGGCATCCCGGACAGATCCCGAATTCCATCCAGAAATGATCTTGGGAAGGTCCCAACATGATCCCGAAATAGTCTCGGAAAAGTCCCTGACTGGTTCCCGGACGAATCCTGAGAGCCATCCTTAAATGATCCCGAAAAAGTCCCGAAGTGACCCTGACGGGATCCCGGACGAATCCCAAAAACCATCCAGAAATGATGCCTAAAGGGTTCCCAAATAATCCCGTATTAGCCGCGAAAAAGTCCCCAAATGACCCCGACGGGATCCCGGACGGATCCCGAAAACCATCCAGAAATGATGCCGGAAGAGCCCCCAAATGATCCCGAAAAAGTCCCCAAATTACCCCGACGAGATCCGGGACGGATCCCGAAAACCATCCAGAAATGATGCCGGAAAAGCCCCCAAATGATCCCGAAAATGTCCCCAAATGACACCGACGAGATCCCGGACGGATCCCGAAAACCATCGAGAATTGATGCCGAAAGGGTTCCCAAATGATCCCGTATTAGTCGCGAAAAAGTCCCGAAATTACCACGACGGGATCCCGAAAACCATCCAGAAATGATGCCGGAAGAGCCCCCAAATGATCCCGAAAAAGTCCCCAAATGACCCCGACGAGATCCCGGACGGATCCCGAAAACCATCCAGAAATGATGCCGAAAGGGTCCCCAAAAAAGTCCCGTAATGATCCCGGAAACCATCAAGAATTTATTTCTCGAAGGTACGCAAATGATCCCGAAAGTAAAATTTCGCTAGTAGACTACTGTCTGTGTCCCAAATTTCATCAAAATCCGTGTAGCCATTCTGGCGTGATTCAGTCGCAAAGACGAAAAAATATAATAATTAAATTATAACTGTTCCTAGGGGGCGGGGACCACGCCCCTTTTGAAAAATATATAGCTAGTAGATCCTTCTAGATTATTGGATATATGTCTGCAAAATTTCATCCAAATCGGTCCAGCCGTTCTTGCGTTATTGAGTCACAAGGACAAACGTCTGGACAAACATCCAAACTTTCCCATTTATAATATACTAGCCTTTACCCGCGGCCCCGTCCGCAAGGAGAAAATGAAATATGTGGGCTATTCACGTTAGCCTGCTTATAAAGTTATCTGTTTAAAATTTTTTTTCTGTCTAATGCATTTTATTTTTGTAATTGAGTAAAAAAAAAGAACTTTATGAGCTGATAACCTGATAGGATCCCAAAATGATAACGAAATTATCCAGAAAAAGCCACAAAATGACCCCGACGCTATCGCGGACGGATTCCGAAAACCATCCAGAAACGCCCCGGAAGTGTTTCCAAAAGTTCCCGAAGTAGTCCCAAAAAAACCCGAAATGACAACGACACGATTCTAGACTTATCCAGATAACCACACAGAAATGATGCCTGAAGGGTACCAAATTGATCCCGAAATAGTCCCGAAAAAGTTCCGAAATTACCCTGACAGGCTCCCGGACGGATCTCAGAAACCATCCAGAAAATATCCAGGAAGGGTCCCTAAATTATCCCCACTAACTCCAGAAAAAGTTCCGAAATGGCTCTGAGGGGATCCACGATGGATCGCGAAAACCATACAGAAATGATTCCGGAAGGATTCCAAAATGATCCCGAAATAGTCCGGAATTGACCCAGATGGGATCCCGCACAGATCCAGAAATGATCCCGGAAGGGTGCAAAAACTATCCCGGAAAAGTAACAAAAAATCCCGAAATGGCTCCCACGGCACCCCGGACGGATCCAGATATGATCTCGGAAGGGTCCCCAAATGATCCCAAAATGGTCCCGAAATGACCCTGATGGATCCGGCAAACCATCAAGAAATTATGCCGGAAGGGTCCCCAAATGATCCCGAAATAAAACAGAAAGTCACGAAACGACACCTAGAGGATCCCCAAACGATCCCGTATTAGCCCCGAAAAGGTCCCGAAATAACCCCGACGGGATCCCGGACATATCCAGAAATGATGCCGGAAGGAATCCCAAATGATTCCGTAAAAGTCCCGCATTGATTCCGACAGGATCCCGAACGGATACCGAAAATCATCCAGAAGTGACGCCGGAAAGGTCCTCCAATGATCACCTAATAGTCCCGAAATTACCCTTAAGGGGTCATGGACGGATCCCATAAACCATCCAGAAATGATCCCGATATATTCCCGAAGAAGTCCCGAAATGACCCTGACGGGATCTCGAACGCACCCCTAAATGACCCTGACGGGATCCCGGACAGATCCCGAAATCCATCCAGAAATGATCTTGGGAAGGTCCCAAAATTATCCCGAAATAGTCTCGGAAAAGTTCAGAAATTACCCAGAATCCCGAAAACTATCCAGAAATGATGCCGGAAATGTCCTCAAATGATCACCTAATAGTTCCGAAAAGACCCTGACGGGATCCCGAACGGATCCCGACAACTATCTAGAAATGATGCCGAAAGGGCCCGCAAATGATCCCGTATTAGTCGAGAAAAAGTCCCGAAATGAACCCGACGGGATGCTGGACGAATCCCAAAAACCAGCCAGAAATGATGCCGGAAGGGACACCAAATGATCCCGAAAAAGTCCCGCAATAATTCCGACGGGATCCTGAGCGGATACCGAAAACCATCCAGAAGTGATGCCGAAAAGGTCCTCAAATGATCACCTAATAGTCCCAAAATTACCCTGACGGCATCCCGGACAGATCCCGAAATCCATCCAGAAATGATCTTGGGAGGGTCTCAAAATTATCCCGAAATAGTCTGGGAAAAGTCCAGAAATTACCCTGACGGATACCGGACGAATCCTGAAAACCAATCTTAAATGATGCCGAAAAAGTCCCGAAATGACCCTGAAGGGACCCGGAAACTAACCAGAAATGATGCCGGAAAGGTCCTCAAATGATCTCCCAATAGTTCCGAAAAGACCCTGACGGGATCCCGAACGGATCCCGACAACTATCCAGAAATGATACCGAAAGGGCCCGCAAATGATCCCGTATTAGTCGAGAAAAAGTCCCGAAATGACCCCGACGGGATGCCGGACGAATCCCAAAAACCATCCAGAAATGATTTTGGAAGGGACCCCAATGATCCCGAAAAAGTCCCGCAATTATTCCGACGGGAATCTGAACGGATACCGAAAACCATTCAGAAGTGATGCCGGAACGGTCCTCAAATGCTCACCTAATAGTCCCAAAATGACCCTGAGGGCATCCCGGACAAATCCCGAAATCCATCCAGAAATGATCTTGGGAAGGTCCCAAAATGATCCCGAAATAGTCTCGGAAAAGTCCAGAAATTACCCTGACGGGTTCCCGGACGAATCCTGAAAGCCATCCTTAAATGATCCCGAAAAAGCCCCGAAATGACCCTGACGGGATCCCGAAAGGATTCCAAAAACTATCCAGAAATGATGCCGGAAAGGTCCTCAAATGATCCCCTAATAGTTCCGAAATGACCGCGACGGGATCCCGAACGGATCCCGACAACTATCCAGAAATTATGCCGAAAGGGTCCGCAAATGATCCCGTATTAGTCGAGAAAAAGTCCCGAAATGACCCCGACGGGATCCCGGACGAATCCCAAAAACCATCCAGAAATGATGCCGGTAGGTATCCCAAATGATCCCGAAATAATCCCGAAATGACCTCGTCGGCATCCCGGACGGATACCGAAAATTATCCAGAAATGATGCCGGAAAGGTCCACAAATGATCCCCTAATAGTCCCGAAATTACCCTGATGGGATCCCGGACGGATCCCGAAAACCATCCAGAAATGATGCCGGAAGAGCCCCCAAATGATCCCGAAAAAGTCCCCAAATGACCCCGACGATATCCCGGACGGATCCCGAAAACCATCCAGAAATGATGGTGGAAGAGCCCCCAAATGATCCCGAAAAAGTCCCCAAATGACCCCGACGAGATCCCGCACGGATCCCGAAAACCATCCAGAAATGATGCCGGAAGAGCCCCAAATGATCCCGAAAAAGTCCCCAAATGACCCCGACATACTCCAGAAAAGTTCCGAAATGGCTCCGAGGGAATCAACGACGGATCGCGAAAACCATACAGAAATGATTCCGGAAGGATCCCAAAATGATCCCGAAATAGTCCGGAAATGACCCAGATGGGATCCCGCACAGATCCAGAAATGATCCCGGAAGGGTCCAAAAACTATCCCGGAAAAGTAACAAAAAATCCCGAAATGGCTCCTACGGCATCCCGGACGGATCCAGAAATGATCTCGGAAGGGTCCCCAAATGATCCCAAAATGGTCCCGAAATGACCCTGATGGATCCGGCAAACCATCAAGAAATTATGCGGGAAGGGTCCCCAAATGATCCCGAAATAAAACAGAAAAAGTCACGAAACGACCCCTAGAGGATCCCCAAATGATCCCGTATTAGCCCCAAAAAAGTCCCAAAATGACCCTGACGGGATCCCGAAAGGATTCCGAAAACAATACAGAAATGATGCCGGAAAGGTCCTCAAATGATCCCCTAATAGTCCCGAAATGACCGTGACGGGATCCCGACAACTATCCAGAAATGATGCCGAAAGGGTCCGCAAATGATCCCGTATTAGTCGAAAAAAGTCCCGAAAGGACCACGACGGGATCCCGGACGAATCCCAAAAACCATCCAGAAATGATGCCGGTAGGTATCCCAAATGATCCCGAAATAGTCCCGAAATGACCTCGTCGGCATCCCGGACGGATCCCGAAAATTATCCAGAAATGATGCCGGAAAGGTTCCCAAATGATCCCCTAATAGTCCCGAAATTACCCTAATGGGATCCCGGACGGATCCCGAAAACCATCCAGAAATGATGCCGAAAGGGTTCCCAAATGATCCCGTATTAGTCGCGAAAAAGTCCCGAAATGACCCCGACGGGATCCCGAAAACCATCCAGAAATGATGCCGAAAGGGTTCCCAAATGATCCCGTATTAGTCGCGAAAAAGTCCCGAAATGACCCCGACGGGATCCCGCACGGATCGCGAAAACCATCCAGAAATGATCCCGGATGAGCCCCAAAATGATCCCGAAAAAGTCCCCAAATGACCCCGACGAGATCCCGGACGGATCCCGAAAACCATCCAGAAATGATGCCGGAAGAGCCCCCAAATGATCCCGAAAAAGTCCCCAAATGACCCCGACGATATCCCGGACGGATCCCGAAAACCATCCAGAAATGATGCCGGAAGAGCCCTCAAATGATCCCGAAAAAGTCCCCATATGACCCCGACGAGATCCCGCACGGATCCCGAAAACCATCCAGAAATGATGCCGGAAGGGTCCCCAAATGATCGCGAAATAGTCCCGAAATGATTCCGGAATAGTCCCGAAAATGTTCCAAAATAACCCCGACGGGATCCCGGACGGATCCCGTAAACTATACAGAAATGATCCCGGAAGGGTCCCAAAATGATCCCGAAATAGTCCCGAAAAAGTCCCGAAATTACCCCGGCGTAATCCCGGACCGATCCCGAAAACCATCCAGAAATGATCCCGGAAGGGTCTCGATATGACCCTTACGGGATTACAAATAAGGTGAAGCTAATTATAAAACCATGTTAATAAGGCAGCAGGCGCATTGGAGCGAATAAAAAGTTAGATAGAAACATACAGGTAAAGCTAATAAAAGCGTGCTAATAAAAACAATTGATGGAGGGCGGATGGCGGGAGTAGAGGAGAGGACCACTGATCGTTCCTCCAAAATTGTCTAGATCTCGTTCTGTATGTACCAGATACCAAAAACTATTGATTTAGGAGAAAATTTAGATTGAGTTATAACAATTTATGGATTTTACACCAGAGGGGGAGATAAAGGGGGGCGGGCGGAGGGTGTCACTGCTTACTTTGTAAGCCCTCGACTTATTTGACCCCTTGAGTCTGTGATATTGGTGAAGGCCAGTATACGTAAAGTTATAATGTGTAAAAATTATGAAAAATAATTTCTCGAAGGGTCGTGGGACCCCCACCCCTCTTTCCATGTTCGAAAAAAATTTCGCTAGTAGACTACTGTCTGTGTCCCAAATTTCATCAAAATCCGTGTAGCCATTCTGGCGTGATTCAGTCGCAAAGACGAAAAAATATAATAATTAAATTATAACTGTTCCTAGGGGGCGGGGACCACGCCCCTTTTCAAAAATATATAGTTAGTAGATCCTTCTAGACTATTGGCTATATGTGTGCAAAATTTCATCCAAATCGGTCCAGCCGTTCTTGCGTTATTGAGTCACAAAGACAAACGTCTGGACAAACATCCAAACATCCAAACATCTAAACATCCAAACATCCAAACATCTTAACATCCAAACTTTCCCATTTATAATATACTAGCCTTTACCCGCGGCCCCGTCCGCAAGGAGAAAATGAAATATGTGGGCTATTCACGTTAGCCTGCTTATAAAGTTATCTGTTTAAAATTTTTTTCTGTCTAATGCATTTTATTTTTGTAATTGAGTAAAAAAAAGAACTTTATGAGCTGATAACCTGATAGGATCCCAAAATGATAACGAAATTATCAGAAAAAGCCACGAAATGACCCCGACGCTATCGCGGACGGATCCCGAAAACCATCCAGAAACGCCCCGGAAGTGTTTTCAAAAGTTCCCGAAGTAGTCCCAAAAAAACCAGAAATGACAACGACACGATTCTAGACTTATCCAGATAACCACACAGAAATGATGCCTGAAGGGTACCAAATTGATATCGAAATAGTCCCGAAAAAGTTCCGAAATTACCCTGACGGGCTCCCGGACGGAACTCAGAAACCATCCAGAAAATATCCAGGAAGGGTCCCTAAATTATCCCGACTAACTCCAGAAAAAGTTCCGAAATGGCTCCGAGGGATTCCACGATGGATCGCGAAAACCATACAGAAATGATTCCGGAAGGATTCCAAAATGATCCCGAAATAGTCCGGAATTGACCCAGATGGGATCCCGCACAGATCCAGAAATGATCCCGGAAGGGTGCAAAAACTATCCCGGAAAAGTAACAAAAAATCCCGAAATGGCTCCTACGGCATCCCGGACGGATCCAGAAATGATCTCGGAAGGGTCTCCAAATGATCCCAAAATGGTCCCGAAATGACCCTGATGGATCCGACAAACCATCAAGAAATTATGCCGAAAGGGTCCCAAAATGATCCCAAAATAATACAGAAAAAGTCACGAAACGACCCCTAGAGGATCCCCAAATGATCCCGTATTAGCCCCGAAAAGGTCCCGAAATAACCCCGACGGGATCCCGGACAAATCCCGAAAACCATCCAGAAATGATGCCGGAAGGAATCCCAAATGATTCCGTAAAAGTCCCGCATTGATTCCGACGGGATCCCGAACGGATACCGAAAATCATCCAGAAGTGAGCCGGAAAGGTCCTCAAATGATCACCTAATAGTCCCGAAATGACCCTTAAGGGGTAATGGACGGATCCCATAAACCCTCCAGAAATGATCCCGATATATTCCCGAAGAAGTCCCGAAATGACCCTGACGGGATCTCGAACACACCCCTAAATGACCCTGACGGGATCCCGGACAGATCCCGAAATCCATCCAGAAATGATCTTGGGAGGGACCCCAAATGATCCCGAAAAAGTCCCGCAATGATTCCGAGGGGATCCTGATCGGATACCGATAACCATCCAGAAGTGATGCCGGAAAGGTCCTCAAATGACCACCTAATACCAAAATGACCCTGACGGCATCCCGGACTGATCCCAAAATCCATCCAGAAATGATCTTGGGAAGGTCCCAAAATTATCCCGAAATAGTCTCGGAAAAGTTCAGAAATTACCCTGACGGGTTCCCGGACGAATCCTGAAAGCCATCTCTAAATGATCCCGAAAAAGTCCCGAAATGACCCTGATGGGACCCGGAAAGGATCCCGAAAACTAACCAGAAATGATGCCGGAAAGGTCCTCAAATGATCTCCCAATAGTTCCGAAAAGACCCTGACGGGATCCCGAACGGATCCCGACAACTATCCAGAAATGATACCGAAAGGGCCCGCAAATGATCCCGTATTAGTCGAGAAAAAGCCCCGAAATGACCCCGACGGGATGCCGGACGAATCCCAAAAACCATCCAGAAATGATGCCGAAAGGGTTCCCAAATGATCCCGAAAAAGTCCCGCAATAATTCCGACGGGATCCTGAGCGGATACCGAAAACCATCCAGAAGTGATGCCGAAAAGGTCCTCAAATGATCACCTAATAGTCCCAAAATGACCCTGAGGGCATCCCGGAAAAATCCCGAAATCCATCCAGAAATGATCTTGGGAAGGTCCCAAAATGATCCCGAAATAGTCTCGGAAAAGTCCAGAAATTACCCTGACGGGTTCCCGGACGAATCCTGAAAGCCATCCTTAAATGATCCCGAAAAAGCCCCGAAATGACCCTGACGGGATCCCGAAAGGATTCCACAAACTATCCAGAAATGATGCCGGAAAGATCCTCATATGATCCCCTAATAGTTCCGAAATGACCCGGACGAATCCCAAAAACCATCCAGAAATGATGCCGGTAGGTATCCCAAATGATCCCGAAATAATCCCGAAATGACCTCGTCGGCATCCCGGACGGATACCGAAAATTATCCAGTAATGATGCCGGAAAGGTCCACAAATGATCCCATAATAGTCCCGAAATTACCCTGATGGGATCCCGGACGGATCCCGAAAACCATCCAGAAATTATGCCGGAAGAGCCCCAAATGACCCCGACGATATCCCGGACGGATCCCGAAAACCATCCAGAAATGATGCCGGAAGAGCCCCCAAATGATCCCGAAAAAGTCCCCAAATGACCCCGACGAGATCCCGCACGGATCCCGAAACCCATCCAGAAATGATGCCGGAAGAGCCACAAATGATCCCGAAAAAGTCCCCAAATGACCCCGACATACTCCAGAAAAGGTTCCGAAATGGCTCCGAGGGAATCAACGACGGATCGCGAAAACCATACAGAAATGATTCCGGAAGGATCCCAAAATGATCCCGAAATAGTCCGGAAATGACCCAGATGGGATCCCACACAGATCCAGAAATGATCCCGGAAGGGTCCAAAAACTATCCCGGAAAAGTAACAAAAAATCCCGAAATGGCTCCTACGGCATCCCGGACGGATCCAGAAATGATCTCGGAAGGGTCCCCAAATAATCCCAAAATGGTCCCGAAATGACCCTGATGGATCCGGCAAACCATCAAGAAATTATGCCGGAAGGGTCCCCAAATGATCCCGAAATAAAACAGAAAAAGTCACGAAACGACCTCTAGAGGATCCCCAAATGATCCCGTATTAGCCCCAAAAAAGTCCCAAAATGACCCTGACGGGATCCCGAAAGGATTCCGAAAACAATACAGAAATGAATGCCGGGTCCTCAAATGATCCCCTAATAGTCCCGAAATGACCGTGACGGGATCCCGACAACTATCCAGAAATGATGCCGAAAGGGTCCGCAAATGATCCCGTATTAGTCGAAAAAAAGTCCCGAAAGGACCACGACGGGATCCCGGACGAATCCCAAAAACCATCCAGAAATGATGCCGGTAGGTATCCCAAATGATCCCGAATAGTCCCGGATCCCGAAAATTATCCAGAAATGATGCCGGAAAGGTTCCCAAATGATCCCCTAATAGTCCCGAAATTACCCTAATGGGATCCCGGACGGATCCCGAAAACCATCCAGAAATGATGCCGAAAGGGTTCCCAAATGATCCCGTATTAGTCGCGAAAAAGTTCCGAAATGACCCCGACGGGATCCCGGACGGATCCCGAAAACCATCCAGAAATGATGCCGAAAGGGTTCCCAAATGATCCCGTATTAGGCGCGAAAAAGTCCCGAAATGACCCCGACGGGATCCCGGACGGATCCCGAAAACCATCCAGAAATGATGCCGGATGAGCCCCAAAATGATCCCGAAAAAGTCCCCAAATGACCCCGACGAGATCCCGGACGGATCCCGAAAACCATCCAGAAATGATGCCGGAAGAGCCCTCAAATGATCCCGAAAAAGTCCCCATATGACCCCGACGAGATTCCGCACGGATCCCGAAAACCATCCAGAAATGATGCCGGAAGGGTCCCCAAATGATCGCGAAATAGTCCCGAAATGATTCCGGAATAGTCCCGAAAATGTTCCAAAATAACCCCGACGGGATCCCGGACGGATCCCGTAAACTATACAGAAATGATCCCGGAAGGGTCCCAAAATGATCCTGAAATAGTCCCGAAAAAGTCCCGAAATTACCCCGGCGTAATCCCGGACCGATCCCGAAAACCATCCAGAAATGATCCCGGAAGGGTCTCGATATGACCCTTACGGGATTACAAATAAAGTGAAGCTAATTATAAAACCATGTTAATAAGGCAGCAGGCGCATTGGAGCGAATAAAAAGTTAGATAGAAACATACAGGTAAAGCTAATAAAAGCGTGCTAATAAAAACAATTGATGGAGGGCGGATGGCGGGAGTAGAGGAGAGGACCACTGATCGTTCCTCCAAAATTGTCTAGATCCCGTTCTGTATGTACCAGATACCAAAAACTATTGATTTAGGAGAAAATTTAGATTGAGTTATAACAATTTATGGATTTTACACCAGAGGGGGGGGGGGGTGATAAAGGGGGGCGGGCGGAGGGTGTCACTGCTTACTTTGTAAGCCCTCGACTTATTTGACCCCTTGAGTCTGTGATATTGGTGAAGGCCAGTATACGTAAAGTTATAATGTGTAAAAATTATGAAGAATAATTTCTCGAAGGGGTCGTGGGACCCCCACCCCTCTTTCCATGTTCGAAAAAAAATTCGCTAGTAGACTACTGTCTGTGTCCCAAATTTCATCAAAATCCGTGTAGCCATTCTGGCGTGATTCAGTCGCAAAGACGAAAAAATATAATAATTAAATTATAACTGTTCCTAGGGGGCGGGGACCACGCCCCTTTTGAAAAATATATAGCTAGTAGATCCTTCAAGACTATTAGCTATATGTGTGCAAAATTTCATCCAAATCGGTCCAGCCGTTCTTGCGTTATTGAGTCACAAAGACAAACGTCTGGACAAACATCCAAACATCCAAACATCTTAACATCCAAACTTTCCCATTTATAATATACTAGCCTTTACCCGCGGCCCCGTCCGCAAGGAGAAAATAAAATATATGTGCTATTCACGTTAGCCTGCTTATCAAGTTGTCTGTTTAAAAATTTTTTCTGTCAATGTATTTTATTTTTTAATACAGTAAAAAAAAAGAACTAACTGAGCTGATGGGCACGCTTACATGAATAGTACAACACACTTTTTTCGAATTAAAAAAAATACATTTTGTTTCTAAGTTAAATTAATTGATATGACAGGGGTGAAAGAATTACTACTCATAGAACAAAGGAGTGAAACTGCAATTAGCTAAAACCAAAAAGAAGTTTTTAAATGAAAGCAGTGTTGCTTTTTCGGGTACTTAGTTGGTTAAAATATTACAAAAATTTTAATTATAGTTGTAATAGTTCGTTACAGGATTCATTTAAAAATAGAACGAAAAAGCTGTGATATATTAAAGATAAAACATACCGAATTTTAATTACGAATAATTTGCGGTAAATCCACGGCCATGTGTGCTGAATTACCGGTTTCGAAGAAACCTAAAATGATCCTGGAAGTGTCCCTAAATGACACCAAATAGTCACGAAATGATGCCGACGGGATCCTGGACAAATCTCGAAAACTATCCAGAAATGATGCCGGCAGGGTCCCAAAATAATCCCGAAGTAGTCACGAAAAGTCCCGAAATGACGCTGACGGGATCCCGGACGGATCCCGAAAACCATCCAGATTTGATTCCTGAACGGTCCGCAAATGATCCCGATATAGTCCGAAAAAGTCCCGAAAAAACTCTGACGGGATCCTGGACAAATCCCGAAAATCGCCCAGAAATTATCCCGGAGGAGTCCCAAAATGATTCCGAAATAGTAGTCACGAAAAAGGCCCGAAAAGACCCTGACGGGATCCCGAAAACCATCCAGAAATTACTCTGGAGGGATCCCCAAATGATCCCGGAAAAGTTCACAAACCATACAGAATTGATCTCCGAAGGCTCCGCAAATGATCCCGGAATAGTCCCGAAAGTCACGAAAAACTCAGACCCATCCCGAAAATCATGAAGAAATTATCCTGGAAGGGTCCCAAAATTACCCCGAAATAACTCCGACGGGATCCCGGACAGATCCCGAAAATCATCCAGAACTGAGCTCTGAAACGTCCGCAAATAATCCAGAAATAGTCCGGAAAAAGTCCGTCGGGATCCCGGACAGATCCCGAAAATCACCCAGAAATTATGCCGGAGGGGTCCCAAAATGATTCCGAAATAGTCCCGAAAAAGTCCCGAAATGACCTTGAGGGGATCCCAGACCGATACCGAAAACCATCCAGAATTGATCTCTAAAGGGTCCGCAATTTATCCCAGATAAAGTCGCGAAAAAACTACGAAGGGATCCCGAACAGATCCCGAAAATCATAGAGAAATTATCCCGGAAGGGCCCCAAAATGATCCCGAAATAGTCCCGAAAAGGCGCGAAATAACCCCGACGGGATCCCGGACGGATCCCGAAAACCACCCAGAAATGATCTTTAAGGGCAACTGACCCCGAAATAGTCGTGAAAAAGTCCCGAAATTACCCCGACGGGATCCCTAAAACCATCCAGAAATTATCCCTGAAGGATCCCCAAATGATCCAAGAACAGTCTCGAAATTCCCTGACATTTTCCCGAAAAAGTAAAAAAAAATACGATATGACCCCCCGTCGGAATCCCGAAAGGTTCCCCAAATGATCCTGTATTAGTCGAGAAAAAGTTCCGAATTGACCCCGAAGGGATCCCGGATGGATCCCGAAAACCATCTAGAAATGATGCCGGAAGGTACTCCAAATGATGCGTAATAGTCCCGAAATGACATCGACGGGATCCCGGACGGATCCCGTAAACCATCCAGAAATGATGCTGGCAGGTACCCCAAATTATACCGAAATAGTCCCGAAATGACCCTGACGGGATCGCGGACGGATCCCGAAAACCATCCAGAAATGATGCCGGAAGGGTCCCCAAATGATCGCGAAATAGTCCCGAAATGATTCCGGAATAATCCCGAAAATGTCCCAAAATAACCCCGACGGGATCCCGGACGGATCCCGAAAACTATACAGAAATGATGCCGGAAGGGTCCCAAAATGATCCCGAAATAGTCCCGAAAAAGTCCCGAAATTACCCTGGCGTAATCCCGGACCGATCCCGAAAACCATCCAGAAATGATCCCGGAGGGTCTCGATATGACCCTTACGGGATTACAAATAAGGTGAAGCTAATTATAAAACCATGTCAATAAGGCAGCAGGTGCATTGGAGCGAATAAAAAGTTACATAGAAACATACAGGTAAAGCTAATAAAAGCGTGCTAATAAAAACAATTGATGGAGGGCGGTTGGCGGGAGTAGAGGAGAGGACCACTGATCGTTCCTCCAAAATTGTCTAGATCTCGTTCTGTATGTACCAGATACCAAAAACTATTGATTTAGGAGAAAATTTATATTGAGTTATAACAATTTATAGATTTTACACCAGAGGGGGAGATAAAGGAAGGGGGGCGGGCGGAGGGTGTCACTGCTTACTTTGTAAGCCCTCGACTTATTTGACCCCTTGAGTCTGTGATATTGGTGAAGGCCAGTATACGTAAAGTTATAATGTGTAAAAATTATTGAAAAATAATTTCTCGAAGGGGTCGTGGGACCCCCACCCCTCTTTCCATGTTCGAAAAAAATTTCGCTAGTATACTACTGTCTGTGTCCCAAATTTCATCAAAATCCGTGTAGCCATTCTGGCGTGATTCAGTCGCAAAAACGAAAAAATATAATAATTAAATTATAACTGTTCCTAGGGGGCGGGGACCACGCCCCTTTTCAAAAATATATATTTAGTAGATCCTTCTAGACTATTGGCTATATGTGTGCAAAATTTCATCCAAATCGGTCCAGCCGTTCTTGCGTGATTGAGTCACAAAGACAAACGTCTGGACAAACATCCAAACATCCAAACATCCAAACATCTTCACATCCAAACTTTGCCATTTATAATATATATTAGATTAGATATTAGATATTAGATTAGATTAGATATTAGATATATGTACATTGTATATGGGGTATTCCATCCCATTTCGACCAATTTTGAACCCGACCCCTTTAGAATTGGCTGAAAGTTTTTCTTCTTTCTCTAGCTTATGAAAGACGTTTTTCAGAAGTTTTTCAAATTTTTTCATCCAACTCAAAAAAAGTTATGAATTTTTAAAAAAAACACCGTTTTTGTTTTCAAAATGCTATAACTTTTTCAAAAATTGACCGTTTGGGATCTTTTTTTTTTTTAAATTTGTTTTTAAATGTACTTTTCGGAAAAATTCAAAAAAATGTTTAAAGTTTTTTTTTTTGTAATTTTTCAGTTTTTCGAGATTTTTCGAATTTCGCCCCTTTTTTAATAATATAATAATAATAATAATAAATAAAATAATAAGAACGAGTACTGTTCTATGGTGGGGTTTAGATTTAAACCGCAATTTATCTGGGTGCTAATGGCATTTATCGCGGTGGTGGTGCTATGGAGTTTTCTGAAGCTATGTTGATGACAGGCTAGCTGCAAATTTACTTTGAAGTAGGGGAGCAAAATGGCTTCAAGCGTCTTGGCGATAGGAGAGATATAGGGCGATATGACTCCCCTATATTAGCTGGTTTCCCAGGCTTTAGTAACGGGACCACCTTGGCCATTTTCCATTTTTCGGGAATGACAAAGGTGGAAAGAGACAGGTTGAAGACATGCGCTAAATATTTGAAACCTCTTTCCCTGGGCTTTTAAGCATCGGTATGGCTATGCCGTCTGGGCCCACTGCTTCGGATGGTTTAGCATGACCGATGGCATCCTCAACCTCTTTGGCGGTGATGGTAATTGGTGACGCGCTGAATTTATGTTTATGTGCGTGTCTGTTGGCCCTCTGTCTATCTTTGTCGGCCGTAGAATGCATTATTTATTGTCGGCAGAAAGCGCTCGCGCATTTTTTCGCATCCGACAGCACTTTATCGCCAAAGACGATGGAAACTTTATCATTGTGCCTAGACGGATTCGATAGGGACTTTACGGTAGACCAAAGTTTACCCACACCGGCAGAGAGGTTACAACCGCTTAGGTGCTCCTCTCATTTCGCCCGCTTGTGTTCATCCACAAGCAATCTGATGCTTTGGTTTATATCCCTTATTTGGGGGTCGCCGGGATCGAGCTGTCTTATAAGGTTACGTTCTCTCGGTAAATTTGCGGCCTCCGCCAGAAAGTGAGGCCGAATTTCGGGAATTCTACCGGCGGGAATGAAGCGAGCCGAGGCGGATTCAATGACCTTGCGGAAAGCACGCTGCCCTTGGCGAGCATCAGTCGGGTTAGGGAGGGCAGCAAAGCGGTTGTCTCTAAAGGATTTGTATTCTTCTTCTTATTATGCTTTGTTTAGTTTAGTTTAGTTTATTAAGTCTATGATCGAAAAGAATCTTACAGACTAGATACAAATGAATTGAAAGATATAAAAACTATATAGTCAAACTTATATATGTAATTAACGAGGAAATAATAAAAAAAAGATAAAATTGAGTTAAATAAATATTTAAAAATAAATTACAGGCACAATTCCAGAGAAGACTTACGTACTTCTCAACAAAGAGAAATGAAGATGGAAACTCCCTGAGAGTCTATTAAATTCGGTAAGTGCGCGGAAAATCGGGTCGAACATGCAATAGTTAGCTCTACCGATACGCAAGTAAAAGGGCAAGAAAGTACGAAGACACCTATTAGGTACATTAAAATTAACTTTAGCTAGCTTGCATCAAAATTTGGGAGTTGGCTACTTTTCCATGTCAGATGGCGCCAGTGTCACTCAATCTACCATTCTCCATAAAAATATGTGCAATCTATTCATAATGCATAAGATTGAGTAAAACGCATCTACTTATATGACAGGGCTTTAAAGCTGTAGCTGGAGATATGCTATATCATTTGCAGTTTTTTTTTTAATTGCTTCTACACATTTCCATGAGTATTTGAGTTTGCTTTAAGAGATTGTGTTAATTAAATTATTCATCCGCATTGCACCATGTTTTAATATAAACTTCTAGAAAATGTGTACAATGTAATTTTCTAATACCCGTCTAGTTGGTACATTAAAAATGCATCCAGAATCTACTCCGACACACGCAAGGCATATGCAGCATTAAATGTGTCCCCACATGAAGCAACGCCTCCAACACCCAAGTCTCTTTGGTTCAACCCTGTTCAAACTGCATATTTCCTTGGACTTCCGTTAGTGGATATTGATGAAAATTTATGAGTGCTCTCACTTATTGAATGGGGCGAATTACTGCTATCACTACAACATGGGGAACTAATGGTAATTTACTTCTTGATGTAATCCGTACTATCCAGCTCTGGTGCTATTACGACGATCAGCGCACAAAGTAAACCTTCTGTACTAGTACTACACAACTAAAGGGCCAGTTAAACTTCCTTAACCTTAACGTCATAGTCGTAACCATATTTTTACTTATCCATATCAAATTGGCATCAGTTATTGGTGCCTTAATCTAAACATCGTGAACATTTCATAAAAATTTAGAAAAAGCAAAAAATTAGAAACATATACCACAAAAAATGTCAGTCAAAAAGTATCCGAAACAATAAATAAAATCTACAAAAAGTTAATAAATTCTCCAACTCAAATATTTTTAGGTTATGGATATGGCGAAAAACCAATTGGTTTGCTATGATATGGCACCACACAAATCACACACAGAAGATTGTGCATTCACGAGTACAAAATTGCTTCGTTCTGCGTATCTATGTCACACTTGACTGCTTCAGCGAATGAAAGAAAGAGATAGAAAAACAAGAGCTAAAGGAAAATGACGTTAAAATTGCCCATAAAAAACAGCTGAACTAATGTTTACATGCGCAATGCACCATCTTCTCTTATTCCATCATGATATGGCACAAATCACACACACAAGATTGCGCATGTATACAAAAGATCAGCTGTTTTTTATGGGCAATTTTTACGTCATTTTCCTTTAGCTCTTTTTTTCTCTTTCTTTTTTTCGTTCAAGCAGTCAAGTGTACAGTTTGGTTGTTGTTGTAGCAATGCTTCGCCCCACCTAACAGCCGCGACCGATCACAAATTATCATCAATATCCTCTAACGGGAGTCCAAGGAAACTGGCCGTTTCAACAGGGGTAGACCATAAGGAAAGGGGTGTTAGAGGCGTTGGTTCCACATTACAATTAAAGAGATTGTTGGTGTCATGTGGGGACACATTGCAAGCGCGGCATACATTTTGTATGTCGGGGTTGATTCTGGATAGGTAAGAGTCTAACCTGTTACAGTATCCAGAACAAAGTTGAGCAAGAGTGACACGCGTTTCCCTGAGGAGTATGCGTTCCTCTTCCGCGAGTTTTGGATACTTTTCTTTAAGTACTGGATTCGTTCGCTCAAGCAGTCAAGTGTAGAGTTGGGTCGCTTCGTTCTGAACTTGTTCAATTGATCGGGTCTCTAAATTGAACTAGTGAACTAGATCTTCGATTTTGGTTCTATTTGTTTTTTTAGTTCGTTTTATCTAATTTTATTCTTTATCTCTTCTCGTTCGCGAACATTGTAAAACATTGTTTACTATATAGTTTAGCAGCTTAAATTGTTATGTTGTGAATAGAGTGGAAGGCAGTGAAATAGGCAGTCGAATGACATGAAATGAAGGAATGGTGTTCGGAATTTTTTCAAAGTTAAAAAAATGATAAAAGCTTTAATATAAAAAAAATATTGTTTTTATAACAACAAAAACACCTTATATATTCTATATATACATAAATTCGTAAGGAGTATCTCACTTTTAATTTTAAGTTAAATAATCTAGTTTTTTTTTAAACTGAGTCGAGAACTGTGCGTGTGAATGTGCGAATTTTCAACGATTAGTTGCGCTACTTGGTAAGATTTACAATGTTGTAAATTCATACATACATACGCAAAATTCACAGTGAGCACGAATGTTAAGATGCCAATTACACTAAAGATATGTTTGGTCATCTTTGTGTGTGGCACTGCTACAATAACATATGTACGGACTATTTATGAAAAAATTCTTTTGCAAGAAACTAATTATTACATTTATTAAACTTGAAAAGTTCGTATTTACAATTTGTGTCTGTAATCTTTCAATTTCCTGGATCTTCTGAAATTTGTAACTTTTTTTGAAGTTAATTATACATATATATATTAACTTATTTATTCATAACACATTTAAATATACCTACACAAAGCATTGCTGAATACACACCCCAATATATACTTGTTGGCTTTTTTCGCGGGTGCGAGCAGCAGTGAACAAATTTGCTTGAAAACAAAAAAGAACAGATGAACAAAAAGAACAACTTGTTCGTTCATCAGAAAAAGAACCAAATCTCTGAAATGAACGAAAAAGCACAACTCTAGTCAAGTGTGACGTAGATGCGCAGAAAGAAGCAATTTTGAACTCGTGAATGCGCAATCTTCTGTGTGTGATTTGTGATGATATGGTATGGCCAAAGAGGATACATACAATAAAGGCTCCATTACTGATACTTAGCATAGACTTGACTTGGCTTGCGAACTGTCACTTACAGTTCTGTTAAATGAACATTGCATGTTACTGATTACTCAAAACTTAACTTGACTTAGAAGTCTGTTGAATTTTAATTTTCTATGTAAGTTCTAAGTGACGTTTACATTTTGAGATGCCATTTGTATGTTTCCATTTCATTTTGACATTTTGTCATACAAATTGACATTTATTTAAAAATAAATTTCAACACTGATTATGATGCCAGATTTTATGCGCCAAGTGGAGTATAATCGTGGCTAAGTTGCCAAGTTTACGCCAAGTCAAGTCAAGTCTATGCTAAGTATCAGTAATGGGGGCTTAAGAGCCGTCACTCGTTATTCTGTGGCGAGTATCTCGCTGAAAATTGAAAAAATTGATGCCGAATGTTTTCTGAGGGACATTTTTAATTGTCTGGCATTTATTCATGCGGCGTTGTCACTTTATGCAAACTTGTTTTTTGGAAAGAGAATTAAATAAATTAATTTAATTCAGTCGAAAAATAAACACAATTATCCCACGAAAATGTATAGGAGACATTTATAAACATCTCGCAAAAAAAAAGTAGCGACTACCTCTCAGTATACATCGAGTAAATGCCAAAAAAAAAACTAGTGACGGCTCTTATTGTATTTATCCTCTTTGGTATGGCTCCATTAATCGATTACATTGATTTCCATAAGGTTGGTTCGATCAGCTGTTTTATCTGGTTATGGATAATTCACCATTAATTGGCCCTTAATTTTGCGATATGGTAGCGCTATTTCTTATATAAGCACACATATGAACATATATATATATTTACTTACAAATCATTTTCACGAACAAAATGTGTGCATATGTGTTTTCATATTTTCTCCGCATAAATATTTGAATTAAATTGATTAAACATACAATGCATAATGTTTAACATATCATAATTTAAAATTGGATCAGAGCAGCCACAATGTAATTCGGTTTTCTTTTTTGAGCCTTTGCTTCTTCATATCTGTGTTTATATTTGCTTATGTGCATTTAACCACGGCAATGGCGACTTGGTTTTGATTTATTGAATAAAATGTACTTCTATTTGATATATGTACATAAAGTTCACGAACTTAAGATTTTTTTCTAGGAACTTGGTTGTTCTTTTAAGCCACCAGCCAGTATTTCTGATACGCACAACCGCACAGAATAAAGTTTCTTTTGGCTTGCAACTGCCAAATAGTTTTTCCACATATGTACAAAAGCACTTAAACTGCACTTTAAAGGAGCATTAGCCAAATTAAAAACTTATTTATATAGAACGCTAAAAACATTTTATTTAATTAAAAAAGACTGATAATAACAGACTCCCACTAATAAGATTTATAAGCCTGCCTATTTCGTAAAATCTAAATCAAAGATAACCCAATTGGTAAGAGAAAATCAAGTGGGACAAAATCTCTTAGTTGGGCATAAATTCATTCTACGAAACCCTAAATTCATTCTGGAATTTTAATTACGGTTGCCACTTTGGTCCATTTGGTTCATTGTAAACTTTACCAAGTAGCGCAACTAACAGCTGATCGCTCAAAATTTGCACACACACACAAACATCACTAATGGCCATATTACTTATATCTTAGGGAAATTGAAGTTAAATTTTTAAACAGACATAAAATGTTAAAATTTTGGAATATATAGCATCTAGGACACCTCAATTGCAGTAATTGAAAGAAAATGTTTGTTCTTCATTCCACTCCATTCGAGTGCCTATTTTCACGGCCTGCGAGTGCCTTCCACTCTATTCGCAACATAACCTCGAATTAAGCTGCCAAACTATATAGTAAACAATGATTTGGTTCGAAAATGATTCCTTCCAATTCCATTTGGTGAGGGGTACCCTTTTCTTGAAATTTAGTCCTTTTTATGAATTAGCCACGAATTTGGTACTTTCTTTCTTTTTCACTCAAGTAAAAATTCACAATATTGCCCAAAAAATTTGTCACATATTCGTTAACCCGCATATAATTTTAAATTTACTTCAATGGAACTGTCACCACAAAAAATTTCTCAATCAATAAAATAATAAACCAGGACAATGACATTTCACCCAGGAAATAATTTAGGGAATGGAAAAAAAGTGTTGGCAAACATATTTGCCGTCATCCAGTGAGTTTTACAGCTCCGGCTCACGCTTAATTCTCACGGGAATGCTCTGGATCATTGAGAGACTTGAGAAGCAGATGTCGTGATATTTTCCCACACGTGAAATATGATAGGTAGATGTCGCTGCTGTTTTTCATTTAACTCAAACGGCGAAAGGCTAAGAGCGACATCTATTTTGAAAAAGTTGCTTTATTAAAGGCAGCGTTGCCAAACTAAAGACAAGTAATTAACAAATTATCTGGCTCACAAATTGAACAAGACATCTATCTGGATTTATCTGGCTCAAATCGTTGTTGTTGCATTTACACGCAAAATTATTTATCTGGCTCAGGCTCTTTGCCACCGGATGATGGCTATTGTCGTTAATTGTTGATGAAACGCCCGATTTATCAAAAAAAATCTTGTTTTTTATTCGGTTATCAAACACTTATGCTCGGTTTTCAGGAGGAGTTTAAACTGCAGTTAAAGTTGACCAGAGTTTAACCTTGCCACTTTGTCCGATAACATACAATTTTTGCTGCTCATCTCAACTTAAAGCTGGAGTCATTGGTGCCGTTTGTCGTATCGCTGTAGTCGTATCCCTAACGTAATCAGCTGTTTATCGTTACGACGGTAAACCAAAACCCAATTGGTTGGCTATGATACGGTTACGACCTTAGCGGCACCAATAATCGATTGCATTGATTCTCATAAGGTTGGTCGAATCAGCTGTTAAAAGGATACCGATACGGTTACCGATAAAGCACCAATGTCTCCAGCTTAAGGGCGAATTAATGGTGACTTATAACTATAAAGCCATAACCAAAGAGGATAGATATATTAAGAGGCGTCAATCGTCAAAAAGTAGCGAATTTGCTCGCTGGAACGAAGTAGCGAATGTTGACTGAGACATAGTCGGCCAGTTGTGCCCATTCATATTCGTATTTCATTTTACTCATTTGTGGTGTATTTTCTCGGCGGCCATTATGAATGTGGGGAAATATGCCAAAATGAAATGAGTATCCATATTTACTTGAGCTCTTTGCAGATTTTGAGTTTTTGTGTATTTGCAGCAAATTGCAGAAATTTTGCTTATTTCTTTACAAACAAAAATTAATTCATTTGCCCAAAATATGCCCTTACATGAAATGTATGTAAATTAATCATACATTTATGAATTATCCCATCCCTTTTTGTTAATAAATTAAAATGTTAGGAAAATGTATGCAAATTCAAATATGCATGCAAATAGTGTTTTGCCGACGGCATTTGCACACTAGGAATTTCTGTGCAAACGAAATCCATTGTATATTCATAAAACGTTCATTTATGTACATAAAATGTATGAACTATGAATTATTAATAAATTGAGAAATTGAAATAAATAACATATTTGATAACAATTGAATAAATAAAAAAATGTTTTGTTTTTATTTGGACTATATATGTACATATCAAAAACCTTGATTGCAACATATTTTTTCACACATTCAATCACTTTATTCCATGGCACCAAACATTTGTTGCAGCCCTCGTTAATGCCATAGAACAAAATGCACAAACCACACAAACACCAATCACAGAATTTGCATATATATATACATATATGTACACCTGTCGGCAAACAATTATCCATCCCCCCTTTACCCCACTTTTTCAAATGTAAATTATTTATTATTAAATTTGTTTGCTTACTATCTTTACACATATGTATATATATCTGTGGTCACAAACCATAATCGCCTAACTCGAGTTAGGACAAAATTTAGTTATTAGTGCCAGCATGTTCAGCGTAATCAATTCTATGGGTCATCCACTTTTTATGTCTGTATCTTTTTTTAGAAAAAGGTTATTAAAAAAAAGCCTAACAGCTTAAGTTATTTTTTCGCTTGGTTGTTTTGGCATAAAAGCCTAACTCATAAACTCTCCATCAAAGTATCCTAGCTCAAGTTAAGCATTTTCATAATTTATTTCCTTTGTGGGGCATAACAGCCTATTTCATCTTAAGATTGTAACTTATTTTTTCCATTACGACATATATAAATTTAAGTCGTTATTACAAAACATAGCGCCAAATATATTTTTTTGTATCTTGAGTTAGGCTGTTGTTCCGAATTACAATAACCGCCATTGGCTAGCATAAATTAAGATAAATTATTTTTCCATAGGAAGCCATGACTTTTTGAAAATATTATATTGAATTACGTTCTTATTTCAAATTTTATTTCAAAAAAACCTGTACCTAAGTAGACATAGGTTTTTGGTATTCAATAATATATTTTTTTAAACGAATCATTAAGTTGAGTTAAGTTGTGTCAGAGAGTTGTGCAGCTTATATAGCAATTATTTAAAAGTAATATTTCTTGTGAAAAGTGATAAAAAAATGTCCGACAGAGCAGCAAAAATGGTTGAATTGGCTAGGTCATTGCCAGAGCGTCGAAACAACGAAGGTAAGTAAATAAAATTAATTAAATGAAATAAGGTTGTCCTTGTTATTTTGCAAATCAAAATTATTTGCATGTAATTTGAAATATGAAAGAGTGACATAACCCCAAGGAAAACTTTATTCCTGAAAGGCCTTGCGATGGGCGATTCCAAAATTATTATTCCAATTTTGTTCCATGTGTACAAAATGAAACAATGTCATCAATCCACGGAATCGAGTTTAATTTAGCTGTTATTGAAAGTAAGCATTGTATGCAGATTATGCCAGAGTTTAAAAGTATTTATTACTAAAATTAACGAGGGTAACTTTTATTTTAACTAGGTTTGCATAATCCAAAAAAACTTGAGAATTTGACTCAGACAACTCCATAAGGGATCCGGACTTTAATTTATCACGATCTGGTACTAGTATGGATTGCTCATCAAACGACGAAGAAACTTCTCACCAGCCTGATAATTTAAACGGCCTTGCGAAACCAAAATCAAAGTCAAAGAAAAAGCTTCGTCGCGACCTTAGAAATAGGGGAAAATCATACACAACGTGTTCAGGTAGAATAGTTAAAGCCAGGGTCTGCAATCCAACGTTTGATTTATGTAGAAACAAATGCAAAGAGAAATTTACAACTGAACAAATAGAATCTCTATTTAAACATTACTGGTCCCTGGGAAGTTATGACCAAAGAATTTTGTACATTGGATCATTAGTAGCTGTTGGGGATAAAAAATGTGACACCCTATGCAATACAGTAGAACGCAGACGAAATCGAGAAAATTCAATGCAATATTCATTCCAGATTAATAGTAATACAATCAAAGTATGCAAAAGGCATTTTAGGCAATGTTTCGATGAAAGTGATAGCTTTATTAAATCGGTCGTTAGAAAAAAATTAGTTGTCCGTCTATGCAATTCAGTGATCATCGAGGCAAGCATACTCCTACATCTAAGATTGATGCTTCGATGGAAAATGAAATTAAAGAACACATTTTAAGTTTCCCTGCATACGAAAGCCATTACAACCGGCGCGATACTTCTCAAAAATATTTACCTGCTAGTCTCAATTTATCGTCTATGCACCGCCTTTACAAGGAAAAAGTAAGCAATCCAGTAAGCCTTTCTAAATACTCTGAAATTTTCAAAACTCTTGGTCTTAAATTTAAAGAACCTAAGGTAGACACTTGTAGCACCTGCGACACTTACGTTGCAAAAATAAAAATCGCTCTAAACGAAGATGAAAAAGCTTCATTGATTGAGCAAAAAGAAATTCATATAGCTAAAGCTGAATTGGCTTATGAATCTAAACGACAAGATAAAAAGCGCTCGGTGGAATCGAACACTATTAAAAGTTTTGCATTCGATTTACAGCAATGTTTACCAACACCTTTTCTTCGAAATTCTATCAGTTTCTACAAAAGACAACTATGGACGTTTAATTTAACGGTTCACGATCTTGCAACTAATGCAGCAAAATGCTTCATGTGGCACGAAGCTATGGCTAGACGTGGTGGAAATGAAATTTCCTCGTGTCTTTTTAAATTGTTAAAAATGTTGCCAGCAGAAACGAAAACAGTTACATTTTATAGCGATTCGTGCGCAGGGCAAAATAAAAATTCGTTTGTTTCTGCCATGTTTATTTCATTTATTTCCAATGCGTCTACATTGGATCACATTGACCACAAATTCCTCGAACCCGGCCATACACATATGGAGTGCGATAGTGATCACGCCCTTATTGAGCGAAAGAAAAAAAAAAACAAATGTCGAAATTGAGACCCCAAGAGATTGGTACCAATTCGTAAATACTATTGGACCCAAATTTCAAACTATTGAAATGCAGCCAAATGATTTTTATAACTTTTCGGACTTATCCAAATCAAAACTTTCTTGGAAACGTTTCAATGAGGATGGCGAAAAATTTGTATGGCACGATATTCGATGGCTTCGTTATACCAAGATGTCCAACAAAGTCCAATACAAAACTTCATTAGATAATGAAGAACCAAATAAAACTTAAAGGTGGGCAAAAGAGGGTGTTCTATAAAAGGATTTGGAGAAATACAAAATATAAAGAACTTACCATGCATTTCTAAAGAAAAAAAGAAAGATCTTATGGATTTGAAGCAGTTTATAAAACCAGAATTTCACTCATTTTATGACAGCATTCCCACAAGTATGGAGCAGCTTAATACCCATCCCGATTTGACGGAGTGTGACAGCGACGAAGATTTTTGAAATAATATTTTTATGTATTTATAATAAAAATATGTACATGTGAATTTTTAACTGAATTGAATAAAATGGATCCTTAATATTGATAAAAATGTTTAATTGTAGTTCTTTAAACTATGGGGCATAGTTATAGTTGAAAAAGAATATGATTTTAAGTTAGTTAAAGCTTTTTGACACAATTTTATATGTGCTATCTGTCAAAAGTGCTCCAACTAACTTAAAATTACTATAAATATGCCCTTATATGTCTGTATTCCAGTATTTTTTGAAATAATAAATAAACTTATTGTGAGTCATACCGCATTTCAAGATTTACTATATAAAACTGACTTAAGTGAATAAAATTAATAAATTAAAAGTAAGGAATAATAGCACAACTACACATAAGATTTCAACTTTAGGCACTTCTAAACATTTTTTTATTCGGAATAACAGCCCAACTCAAACTAAGACATTTTAAATTTTTTCATTCAACAAGCCATAATAGCCTAACTGCTTTTTTCCTTTATATCTTTCAAATTAAGCAAAAACATAACAGTTTGCTTGCAAAGTTAAAAAGAATACCGATACACCTTGTGTATTTATTAAACGATTAGCAATAAATATCATACCCTGATTTGCAGTAATGATTTGAAACTTTAAATTGCTATCCTGAAAAAATTGAAAAACAGACTTAGGCGGTTATGACTTGTGACAACAGATATACATGTCCACTAGCACTAAATATCACTAGCACTAAATTGCACTATAAAAAAATTTATACTTACCAAGATGCAGCGTTGGAACTGCATTTTCCTTCAGGCGTTTAGAGCCTACGGCTTCCTCAGCAAAATGAAGCGCGCACACGAACGCGTTTCTTTTGCGGAACGCCTGAATCCTGAGATTGTCTTTCCATTTGGAAGCAAGCTCAGGATTCGACGGTACCGCGAAAAACCGAACGCTCGGAATCGACGTCATACTGTTACCGCAACCGATAACACCACATTTTCCAAATAATGGCATCATTTTTATTAATCGAAATTTAATTTCGCACGAATCGCTTATCTTTTTAATTAAAATTGTCGGTTTACAAAAAGCGTCTTTACACTGCAAAGTCTTTTTGAAATTGCAGGCGAAAAGCCTTATTTGGCGCCAGTTTATCCAACTCATGAGAGGATTAACTGGACTTTCTTTACTGAACAGTTATGTCTGTTCTATCCAAATTCCACTCACAACAAACTTTTTTACAATGTTGTTTTCAAAATTCATATACATTTATATATAAATGAACTGCTTTTAAAATCACAAGTTCAATTTATTGATAAAAGTATACTTATTTTGTTATCAATGTTATCACTGTTAGCACTCACAAGACAAACCACTTGGTATGCAAAAGCCATTATGACACACATAATTACATATGTACATACGTATGCCACATGCCACACACAATGTCTTTGTACAAACTTCATTTCACTTCACTTTGTAGTTTTCTACACTTTTTACCCACTTCACTGCACTCAATACAATTATTATTAAAATATTAAACATTTTTAACACAACTTAACACTTTATTTTACCAATTTACACAATTTTCCACTTTATTTTTTTCATTTCAGCTTTGTTTTGGCTGCTTTGACATTTTGCAGAAGTTGCAGCCACACTCAACCAAAACTCAACTTCCACTCAGTCAATTTTTATTTCCCCACACCTCGCTTTCAAATTGCGGACAAGATGTGAAGGCAACTGGCCGACTATCTCTCGGTTAACATCGAGTAAAATTTCTTTCAGCGATCAAAAATTTCTGAAAAAAAACGAATAGTCGATTGACGCCTCTTAATATATCTATCCTCTTTGATAAAAGTATGTATTTTAAATGCACGTGTGCCTCTAAGAAATTTGACAGGGCTTGCCATTACGATGGCCGTCAACCTAAATTAATTGAAACCTAAGTAGAAGAATGAAACTAATTTGTTTTATATTAGGTGTACTTGCCACTCACTTAATTCAAGCATGGCGAATGTCAATAGTTACGTTCCATTGAGACTTGAGCGTGATACGGATAGAAATTTAACATGCAAATGCAACAACAACGTTGTGATCCTGATATTTATCTGGTTCAATTTCTGATCCGTATAGCAGTTCTGTTCGTTTCGTTTTCTGTAGTAGATTTTTTGACAGCTAACCACTTTTGAGTTGGTAGCACTCATGGCTCAACTATATGGTTGGCTCATCTCTACAGCAATAACATACCTTTGGTCACATTGCCAAAATTAGCGTGTTGGTGTTAGGCGAATGGAATGGAATGAAAACATAAAACTTAGCATCATTTGTAAGTAGTGAGAAAATGTTGAAAATTCGTTGGTTTCTTTTTAAGTTTGCCATCTCCTTCTGACAATCCCTACTCCAGTGAAATGAAAAAAAATAAAATCAATTGGTGAGATGAGCCAACCATATAGTTGAGCCATTGTAGCACTGAACTAAATACGTGTACATTTGTGTATACATAAAAGATCTCGCCATATTTAAAAGCAAAAACACTGAAAGAGTAAACAACTTGAAGATGATGTAAGGAAAATAAATAGTTTTCTTACGTGCGAAACTATTTAAATGTTAATAATTCTATCAGTATCTTAAAATTTTTTGTACGTTGTTATGGTCCACTTGGGGGATTCAACATTGGAACGTACCAGTTGGCTAGTGATAGGGAAAAAGGTAGGATTCACCCTCATTCATGTCTGCCTGGGGTGGTTGAAACAAAATTTTGTTAATTTCGCGCAGGTGGCATCACGAAATAATCCAACGATGTGGGAAAATTCCCAATAACCATGGTACAATTACCAGGTAGAAGCATTAGCGAAAATGCAACCCTCCCGTGTATTTTGTTGTTGCCGATTGTACATAAACTGTCAATCGTTCTTTCAGTTTCTTCTGTCAAAAGTGATGGAAGAAAAAAAATGTCAAATGTAATTTTCGTCAACAAAGCCAAAACAAAAAAAGAAAAAAGTTGGTTTGCTGATGAAGCTGGAGGAAAAAGGCATTTTAAATGGAAAATAAAGGTAATTAGCTGATTTTTAAATGATATATATTTAATTTATTGTTATTATTTATTTACATATAGCAGCTGAATTACTTCTTCAACGTTTCCAGCGCATCAACTCTTGGTAATTCTATACGACAGCATGACACTGATAATATGCGTCCATAAATATCGATAGAGGTGTTAAAAGACGCGCATTAACCTCGACAACAATAATCAGAAGGCGGAGGTAAAATTATTGTATTGGACAAAGAAATATTTGCAAAAGAAGTTGAAAATTTTCAATTGAAAATTTTCATGTGCGCGTTGTAATGTTGATGATATTTGTGCCCACAAAAAAACTTGTGGACATAAGTGTTTTGCGCAGATATAGTTTTGGTCTCCAAACCGGTGTTGAACTCACCCAGATTAATTGTTTATAAGCGCGGCCGAAAGCCGCCAGCGCAAAAATACTATGGATCCCACCCCGGACTCGAAGCACTCCGGGGTCATTTTTCGGTTTTTTGGGAATATCTTTTGAACGAGCTAAAATTTTTCTATTCCGCCTTCGGATTATTGTTATTGCATTTTGTGCTGCATGTTATCTTGCACTCAAAGAAATGGAATATGATAAGAAATTTATAGATTTTCTGTCGAAACGTTTATATGATCGCATCACTTCAAGATTATCACATGGTATATGTAATGGTGATCCAGAGCAAAGGTATAGTGGTTTATTAAATTTATCATTACTTATGACCTTAAAAGATGTGGCGTTGTCTAGTGCCTCAGCATGTACTTCTGCATCACTGGAACCTACGTGCGATTGGAACTGATGAGGATCTGGCACATAGTTCAATAAGGTATACGAGTTTACCGTACTGAATTGTTTAGTTAATTTGAAAGTAATTTATTGTTAAATTTTTATAGATTTGGTATTGGTTGTTTTAACACCATTGAAGAGGTTCATTATATTACCGATACCTGCATCAAACATGTCGAACGTTTACGTGAAATGTCTCCATTATGGGAGATGGTGCTAGAACCAATTGATTTGAAAAATATCCAATGGGCGCAACATTAATTTTGTTTATGATATATAAATAAGGGACCGTTTTGTATTGTATGCATCTTTTAGTGTATGTATTTATATTCCAAAGCAGTTTAATGTAAAGTGAGATACAACTTTTTTGGAATTATATTGTTCCTACTTTATCTGCCTAAGGTCGTTATTTTGTAGTATTAAAATTATATTGGGAAATGCTATTGCTAAATGTTTTTTGTAGTGGACCTTATTTTCAATACATGTATGTATGAGTGCTAACGTTACTGTCTCCAAGAGATGATGAAAATTTGGGATGAGATTGTATATAAAATGCTGAGTTAATAGTATGTTCATGAATAAGTACTGATTTATTTTAAAATTTCATGTATTTTGTAAAGTAAAAATTAAGTAATTTAGTAACCTAATAAATATCGAAGATACATATATACATAATAACGTTTAACGTTGGAAAATCGTCGTGTCGGTATTTGAGGTGCAGATTTCTTTGAAGAATATGTACTCCTTGTTTTTAGATGTAATCTTTTTTAATTAAAAAAAGCATGGTTGTGTTGGATACTAGTTCGGTTGTAGTACTGACTTCAATTACGGTTCCGGGTTTTCCTTCTGGCTCTAGCCAGGAGGCTTTTGTAGCAATTTCGCCTTTAGGTTGGATCTGGTATCGGTACCTGCTACGGTAAAAGTTCGACTTGGAATATTTCCGTTTTCAACTCCAGTGTCGGTTATACTCCAGTTTTTTTCTTGTCATCATATGGATGATATAAATAATCCAAAAGTAAATCTACAGCATGTAAAACATAATTGTCTAACAATATTTTCTCTTCGCAAACTGTTTGTGGCCCTGATAATGGCAGCTTTTCGTAGGTATAATTGTTTAGCATTTTTTTCTCTTTGTTGACTAGTGGTGGCCCTGATAAGGGCCGTTTTGCGTATACTTGTATAGCATATTTCCGCTCTTTGTAAACTAATGGTGGCCCTGAAACTAGGGGAGGTTACTGCGTCTGGGTTTCACGGCTTATTCGTGGTACATAATGCATCTCCGTTTGTGTGCTGCAGCTGTTCCGTGCGAAGTATTGGCCTTTCGCTCCAACGGTGTCACTTAAAAAAAAGCGAACATGTAGAAGGGACTTTATTATTTATCCTTCGTCCTTCCTTCACGTTGTAGCGGCGAAAGATTGTCCGATATTTTGGTAGATAACTGTAGAAATGACCGTTGGGGACGATGAGACAACTTCCGTTTTTTGCAAACTCTTGATTAGCACTGCTAAGTCATACATAAAATTATATTATATTTTTTATCTTACAACATTCGGGAAACATAATTTACATCAAAGACGGTAAATATAGCGATGGAGTGGAGTTGGGCATCAAATTTACTCTCTGAGCTCCCACAATAAGGTCACAGGCCTGAAAATGGAGCGAAAAAGTTAAGCCATTTTAGGGAAGCTAACGCCACAAGCTTTTTCCAAATTTTTCCTCTTCCTTGATCTTGCGGGGTAATTCTTTACTTTAGCTCACAACTGCAAAAACTCGTGCAAAAATATCGGGAGGTGTCCAAAAAATGCGTTTTGGACTCAGGACGACGAATCCGAAAGCGAAAATTAAAAATTTTATTTCTGTCAAAAAAAATTCCCTAAAATCTGAAAAATGGCACCGAAGCGCTCCGAAACCGGGGGTGGAATCCATAGTATTTTTGCCCGGTAATAGTCTAGTTGAGGGGTCGACTGCTAATACGCTACCAAAAATATCGAGAGAGGTGTCAAACGACGAGTCTTGACATCAGTATTAATAATCCGAAGGCGGAAAATAAAAATTTTAATTCGTTCAAATGATATTAACGAAAAACCAAAAAAAGACCCGCGGGTACCTCCGAAACCGGGGGTGGGATCCATAGTAATTTTGCGCAGAACACCTTTCTGCGTTGGCAACCTTCGGCCGCGCTTATAAAGAATTACCATGGGAGACCAAATCTATATCCACGCAAAACACTTTTACCCACAGTTTTTTTTTTTGTGGGTACACAACCCCATCAAAATTACAACAGCCACATGGAAATTTTGAACTTTGTAAATATATCTGGAAAGAAATAAAATTTTCAATTTCCGTTTTCGGATTCGTGGTCCTGGGTCCAAAGCGCGTCTTTTGACACCTTTCCCAATATTTTTGGACGAGTTTTAGTAGTTGTGAGCTAAAGTAAAGAATTACCTAATAAATTTCCACACCAAAAGTAAATAAACAAAAAATGTAAACATAAACAAAGTTTGACATTTTATGACCACCTGCGAATGAAAAAACATGTAAAATGCAACTCTGATGCTTTTACCTGGTTATTGTACCATGCCAATAACGGCAACCACCATGGCGTAACTATACAAGGTGACAGCTGACTAGTAGGTTCATACGAATTGACACATTAACTTTCAGCGCAGTATGATTTTGACATTAGTCCATCGGTTCACAAAACCGAAATATATCGAACTTTTAATGATGGCTGCAGGATTGTCACCGCGACTACCACCTTGTATGGTTCTACCATGGCAACCACAGTTAAATCATGCGATTTAACGGCGCCGTTCCACTGCGCAGTCGCAATAATGGAACGAAAGTTTTTCCACAATGCCATGGCGCGGTCGGCCATTTTGGGGAGAAAGAAAAAAAAAGGAACTTAGATGGCAAGCGTTGGGATCGGTTGGGTTTTGCCAGGGAATTGAGAGGATAGCAACGCCGTGAACCTTACAACTAGGCGAAAAGCATTACCTATAAACTATGGGCTCTTAGGTGCGCATATTGAAATTAGAGCCTAAAGTAACTAAAAGCAAAAAAATCCAAACGAGATTTCGGTAAATTTTTTTGAAGTGAATACGTGGTGTGCTTGGTACGGTTGCGGCCGTAATTTGTTGGTCGGCCGTGTGAGTGCTGGTGAATGTTAGCAGGATTTCAAGAACGCGTTAATTTTTGTCCAAAAAGCCCCTATGAGAATAGTGTGAGGTAAAGAAATACCCTCTGTAAAAGGGGAAGTTTAATATTAAGGCGACAACCACTGACCGCACAACAACATATAGGCCGTTGTAACCAACCACCACCACCAACAACAACAGAAAGGCCGCTTCATATAGGCCGCTGTAACCAACCACCACCAACAACAACAGAAAGGCCGCTTCATATAGGCCGCTGTAACCAACCACCACCACAAACAACAACCGAAAGGCCGCTTCATATAGGCCCACTGAAATAAACCGGACGCAACAACCGCCGGCCACGATAATAACTGCAAAGGCCGCTTCATATAGGCCCACCGAATTAAACTGACCTTGCACCAGCAATAACGACAACAACAGGGCGTAACAATTAAACCGGCCTCGCACCAGCAATAACGACAACAACAGGCGTAATAATTTAACCGGCCTTGCACCAGCAATAACAACAACCACAGCCTCGTGCTGGCTAAGTAGGTATTAGCCTACCGGGTGAGTCGTGCCTAAGTAGTAGTGGTTTAACCAGTAGAAATCTGGCATAATCAAATATATTTTTTTTCCGATTTGACTTAACCAAATAGAAGCTAGAGTTATGCAACCAACAAAAAATTGTGTTAGAGTATATAAGCAATTGATTGCATTTGCTTAGATTTTTTTATACATAATGCTAATAAAAGCACTAGTTAGTTGGCTAGCACTTTATTATTAATAAAGAAGTTGTTTTTGGCACGCTTGGTAACTTTAGTTTAGAACTTTTATTTTATAATTTAGTATTCGTTATCAAAATGTTTAACGAATTTGATAAAAGAACTAAATTAAATTTTTCTGTTTGCAAATCATAATTAAAAATTCTGTTTTGCGTATAATTCTATAAAAATATTATATTGATTTAAAACATCTAGTATTTAAACAAGCTCAGCCGTGTTTTGAATTTAATGTACTATTTATGAAATATACATACATATTTATGTAGAGTGAGTTAGTAGCGTTAGGATCTTCCAAAAATTAAAGCAATAGAAGATAAATAAATAAATACCAATACACTAAAAATGCAATACAAAGTATTACAAATGGATCTACGCTATACAAAGATTGGTGTTATATACCGAAATAAGTAGTTAATTGTCATTGGCCCTTTTTAAGTGGAAATGGTGATATCCGATAAGTCGCTGCACATAGAATTTGCTCAAGCTTTTCGGGGATCGGTGATAACTGTTCGCTTTTCTGTCGAACATTTTCCGCAAGGCCTGTGATTGACTGAGGTTTATTGATCTAAGCCCCGTCTTCAAGTAGATCAAAAAAAAAAGAAAAGAGGTTTATGATGTTTGCATACCTCCGGTAGGATTGTTACTTTTCCGCTACATTATATAAAAAAAAGAAAAAAAAGGGGTGTTGAATGTAATTTATAAGCTGGTTTAGAATATTTGGATATATAAAAGTTAACACACTTTGTAGATAAGTACATAAATGCTTATGCAAAATAAGATAAATATTTGGGTCCACATGCAAACATGTACGTAATTAGATGCGTTACCGTAATTAATGCGAACTTCATTTAATTTAAAAAAAAAAAAAAAAAAGGTGGGGTGTTCCTTACTTGCTATATAGGTACATCCATGCATGGGCGTATACGTTTTGAATATACTTAGTCGGTAAGAAACATTTCATCGGAAGGTGTGAACCCCTGTAGTGACGGCTATTACGTATTGAAGTTTGCACTATCGGGTCATGAGTAATCAATCAATTTGATCAATGTTAAAATTTCCGATTATTGAAGCAAAAATCCATAAAATGAAATTTGAATGGTGCGTTATATCTAAGTACCATAACCAAGGGGCAGTTAACGTTAATTACCCAGTAGAACTTATAAATGTTACATGGAATAGGGCTCAATGTTTTGTAATTGAGAGAAAACCAAAACAAGATTCAGCCGAAAATTAAAGGGCCAACGTAGGTCCCTATCTATATATATATATTACAATAATTATTCAGTTTTTTTTGTTATATAATGAATCATCAATAAATTTGTAATTGAAATGGGAATGCTGGCATTCAATTTTATTTAGAAGGCACGTAGGGCATACAGGTAAGGGGCCACCGAAATTTAGGTGCGTCGGTGGCCATGGATTTTGAGGGTGGGACAAGCACCGGGCGTCGCAACAACACCCGCGGCGCCCCCAAGTTATATTCGGCCCTTTTCCTTTTTGCATTTTAATTTTTCAGCGTTTTTTTTTTGTTTTGAATTTCAGCTTTAGTAACCGGCCGTGTCCGGTTCGGTAATTTTTTTTTGCGTTTGATTTTTTTTTGAAGTTTAAATTTTTTGAATGTTAACGGTCTGTCCGTGACATCCGGTTCGGCCGGATGTTGTTTTATTTTGAATTTATAAGCGTTTTGAGTCGGTCTCTGCGCTTCTGTCAGTTTGTTTTGAATTTGACAGCTGCTCGTTTTGATAGGCATGATATGACCTTTTTTCTGTTTATGGCGCAGGAACAGTAAGGTTGGCAAGGACCCGCCCCAGCCGACAATGACTAGCCACTGTGCACCAACACATCATGCCGACCGCCTTCCTTACTGCTTCCAATGTAAATGCGCTAACCATAACAACGTTTCTTCTTATTTTCTACAAAACAGATGTTTTATATTAGTGCTGCCAGCTCTCATAAAGTTGATCCAGATCGTTCCAATGAGATTTGAGCCAGAGCCAGAGCTCGATAAACCAATGGAACGGCCCTAATGTTTCTGTTGTTAATGTGAATGACAGGGTGGAAGCGAGAAACGTTGCTATGATATGAAGAGAGAAAGCTGTGAAAATGGATTCTTATGGAAAATTGTAAAAGTTGCCACAATGGCAGACACGTTTCAAGCTTGTAAAATATATGAAAATAAAAATTGCTTCTCGCTTAGCCTAACACTTTCAAAATTAGAACAAAGAAATTCTATGCATTACTTCTCGTTTGGCACGTCGATATTTAAATCTTTCTCACCCAGCTCAATGAGTTCAAGGAATTCCAGGACTATTGTGGTGTTAAGCCACACAAGTTAATTGAAAACTAAGTATATATAAATAAGTGTAAGGCCCGATAACTTCCGAAGAGATTTTGGGCCGAGCTTCTCCATTATATTTTAATTGGAAAATAGAAATACTTCTTGAAGGCGAAAAATTTATAAATGTACAACGAATTGCGATTAAAAAATGAATTTTTATATTCAGCTTTTGAAGCAAATGCAAAGGAGATTTTGTTTGGGAAGAATTATTTTCGATGAGTTTTGGTCCTAAATATAAACAAGTTGTGACAATCGTGATGTTGATGTACCAAGTTGAAAAATATCATGGTTCAATTATATGGTTGGCTCATCTCATCAGCTGATTTTATTTATTTCATTGCATGGCCGATGGGATTTTCGAAAGGAGATGGCAAACTCAAAATGAAACCAACATATTGGCAACATTTTCTTACACATACAAAAACTGCTAAGTTTCATGTTTCCATTCCATACCATTCGCACCAACACCAATACACATATTTTGACAATTTCAACAGACATATTTTGTTGCTTTACAGATGAACCAACCATATAGTTGAACCATGAAAAATATTTAGCTTTTTGTGACTCAAAACTATTATTTTACCGGGCGTTGCCACACCGTTACTGTGTAAAGCACAATTATGATATTTCGGGATGGGAATTTCTTTCAAGATGAAACCACAACGGTCATTTTAGACAATAATAATATGCTTCGGCCCCATTTATGTGCTTACATATCTATAGAAATTATAGCACAACATCCAGTTTTACTTTGAAAATCAACAGTAAAGTAACGGGTCATTCACATCCTGGCGGCCGCTTTTATATATAGAAGTCTGTATCATATCGTTTTGTTTATACCACTACGCGTACCGTTATGGAATGAAATGAATTTACCAGAACGCACTTAATAAAAATTTAGAGGAGAGACTAGATTGGGTTGTTTCCAAAATTTGTTTGATGACCAAACGGATAAAACTTAATTAGGCACCAGGACCTATGTTATATAATAATTCCGTCCTCTTGGCAAATACTAGAAGTTCTTTAGGACCTAGCTTTATTGCTGCTTCAATATCTGGTAACTCTTGTACCTCTAGGAGGTGTAGCCTTGACTTCGCGAGCTCAGATCACGAAGACAGAACGTGCTCAACCGTTTCTTCCTGCAGCTCGCACTTTCTATATCTGCTGTTACTGACGAGGTCTAACTTATAAGCACGTGATGCCAGAAGGCAGTGTACAGTAAGTATGTCCATCGTTAGGCGAACTTTTTGGAGCTAGAATATATTGTAACGAATTTGCTGTAAATCCTCTTATTTGCAATCCTCTGCTAAGTTCGAATCACTAAACTGTTGAATAAATAACTCCAATATTGAATGATGGAAAAATGGCCTTTATTAAAGTACTTCACAATAACACTTATACTTTGCTACTCGCTGGCTTAATAACCAAACTGATTAATAACTCAAATGAAACTCTACTATAGGCCGCCAGATCGCGTGCTTAAGCAAACTGATTGATAGCTCAACTCAAACTGAATTACTTCTTACTCGCCTGCCCCGCTTTTATAGTTTACGCTGCATACTTCTAGGCTCTTCCATTTCCAGAACTTACCAACTATATTCGTGTGTGTATAGTTCTCATATAGTTTCTACTTGTTTACAATTGTCTACTTTTTAGCGCTTCTTAAATGTACATATGTGAGTTTGTAGTTTACAGTCTCCCGCACACACATACGCGTATAAGTAAATTCATCTGTGTGTGACATCTCATCTCTCGCTGCCTTGCATGTAAATGTTGCTCGTCGGAATGTGTACATATGTGTAGACGCAATTATTGATTCGTTTATGTAGATACATAATGATTGAATTATTGATGTGAATTCACGTCACTGCTTAGCATCGGCCTGGAGATGGCAGCACTCCTTAGTTTTGCTAATATTCGTAACAATATTTTTGGAAAACGTGCAAGTATTTACAATAATCGTGTTATATCATATCACGACATTAGTGCTATCAAAAAGTAGCGGCCTTGGATGGTAATAATCCGTTGAGTTCATTGTTATTATTATTATTATTTACGTCAAACATTTTCATAACCCACCTTATGTACACAATTTTGTTATGAATTTACAAATTTTGTTATTTGTTATCTTTATTAACCTCATGTAAAAATTTACCATTAATTTAACAGTCCACTCCCTGTATTATTAACAAAAATAGGATTGGCATTTGACGCTGTTATGCATAACATGTAAAAAGCCCTAACTTTTCTTATACCTTGAATTTATATCCACACTTTGCCTTATTGCAATTATATTTAAAATTTATGTAGATGTAAGCATAAATGATTAATAAATAAAAACAAAATTAATTTTTTTAGAGATAGTCAAGTCCGAATTGCACGATTTTATTAGCTTTCCATAACATCTCTCATTAAATTATTGCGAAATCATTTTATTGATGACGATTGTATGTTTCAAAATATATCCCTTTCATATTTTGAAACATAAAATCATCATCAAGAAAATGATTTCGCAATAATTTAATGATGTTTGGGACATCAGAAAACATAAAAGTTAATTATGAACTAGGTGTTTGAAAAAAAAGGTCAATACCGATTGGCAATGTTCTCAGTTTAGCTTCCAATTCCATCGCAACCATGGTACCTGGTAAACCATGGTAAACCTGTACTATGATCGCAACAATCGCACACTAGCGACTTGAACTTTTTGCGATGGAGACAAAATTATGTCTGTATTTAAAATAAGTTGAAATCCATCAAAATCATAAAGGTTCGCAACATTTTTCAATATGGTAGCTGTAATGTTATGAAATTGTCATTGTCCCTGCAAAAGGGAATTGTCAACGTCACATTGAGTGAAACTACCCCAATTTTTTGTGTCATGCTATAGACGTGCAAGCATGATTGTCCAGCCACAGTCCACCAAGATGTTGCGTTTGTAAATATGAAGGAACTTCAGACTTGGCAATTGAAGTTTATTTCGCCTTGCCCATTCACATACAAAATTTTGCGAATCACTGTTATAAACATTCTCACTGTACAAGATATATACTTGCCAACATATTTTACGTTCTATTCATTGGTTATATTGCAGTGTTTAACTGTAAAAAATGTTAGAAAAGTTACCAACGTTTGGGAAAAATAATTTCACTTGCAAGGTGTGAACATACTCTTAGCCAAAGCAAATGGCACTTTCTTTTTCTTATGCTTTGCTTGCAACAAAATTTGCAAGTTGTTGTTGTTGTAGCAATGTTTCGCCCCACCTAATAGCCGCGACCGATCACAAATTGTAATCAATATCCTCCAATGGGAGTCCAAGGAAACTTGCTGTTTCGACAGGGGTGGACCATAATGAAAGGGGTGTTAGAGGCGTTGGTTCCACATTACAATTAAAGAGATGGTTGGTGTCATGTGGGGACACATTGCAAGTGGGGCATCCATTTTGTATGTCGGGGTTGATTCTGGATATGTAAGAGTTTAACCTGTTACAGTATCCAGAACGAAGTTGAGCCAGAGTGACTCGCGTTTCCCTGGGGAGTATGCGTTTCTCTTCCGCAAGTTTTGGGTACTGTTCCCTGAGTACTGGATTCACCGGGCAATTCCCGGCATACAGGTCCGACGCCTGTTTGTGGAGTTCACCACGGATCTGCTTGTGTTTTTTTGCTTCATACGGCTGAGTTCTCAGGTGCCGTATTTCCTCAAAATGTTTACGGAGATGACTCCTTAAGTCCCTAGGCGGTGCTGGCTCATCAATCAGATGTCTGTTGGGATGCCCAGGTTTCTGGGTATTCAACAGGAACTGTTTGGTTAGCATCTCATTTCTCTCCCTGATGGGGAGTATTTTCGCCTCATTATGTAGATGGTGTTCTGGGGACGTAAGAAGGCAGCCTGTGGCGGTTCTGAGCGCAGTATTTTGGCAGGCCTGTAGCTTCTTCCAGTGGGTAGTTTTTAGGCTTGGCGACCATATAGGAGACGCGTAGCACGCAAACGGCTGGCCAATTGCTTTGTATGTGGTAATGAGCGTTTTTTGTCTTTTCCCCAAGTACTGCCAGCAAAGGATTTGAGGATTTTATTACGGCTCTGGATTTTCGGAACAATTGCGGCTGCGCGCTCACCAAAATGTAGATCCTGATCAAACGTCACACCCAAGATTTTGGGGTGTAGGACAGTTGGTAGCGTAGTGCCATCGACGTGGATCTTCAAAATGGTCGACATTTGGAACGTCCGAGTTGTAAATAAAGTCGCGGATGATTTAGTCGGTGATAATTCCAGGTTTCGCGAGGCGAAAAAACTGGAGAGATCAGGGAGGTAGCCGTTTATTCTGTTGCAAAGCTCATCGATCTTTGGGCCCGGGCCTGTGGCCATTATTGTGCAGTCATCGGCGTAAGAAACGATAGTGACTCCTTCTGGTGGCGAAGGTAGTTTTGATATGTACAAATTAAAAAAAGTGGGGATAGGACACCACCCTGTGGCACCCCTTGTTTAATTCTTCTTGGCTGTGATAATGCCAGTTTCTGAATTGCACCGATGCCTGCCGACCACCCAGATAATTTGCGGTCCACCTTTTAGACCCTTCCAAGTCTTGCAGTAACGTGCCATGGTTGACCGTATCAAAAGCTTTTGATAGGTCTAGCGCTACGAGTACTGTTCCATGGTGGGGCTTCTGATTTAAACCACAATTTATCTGGGTGCTAATGGCATTTAGCGCGGTGGAGGTGCTATGGAGTTTACTAAAGCCATGCTGATGACAGGCTAGCTGCAAATTTGCTTTGAAGTAGGGGAGCAAAATGGCTTCAAGCGTCTTGGCTACTGGCGATAAGGTCACGTTCTCTCGCTAAACTTGCGGCCTCTGCCGGGAAGTGGGCCGAATTTCGGGAATTCTACCGGCGGGAATGAAACGAGCCGAGACGGATTCAATGACCTTGCGGAAAGCACGCTCCCCTTGGCGGGCATCAGTTGTATTCGTCCCACTTTAAAGTTAATGAAAGTGCGTTTTTCTGCGACGATGAAGCCGGCGGGACGCTCGAGCGAAATAAATATAGGCAGGTGGTCGGATGCCAATGTTACCATCGGCTGCCAATACCATACTTTTGGGGGCGTCCGTTTATAGTGCAGAACGTCGTTTCTTCTATTTGATCCGCTAAATCTCACCCCTACTGTCCACCCACAAGTTTGAATGCCATAGATCGTGATGGGCATTGAAATCGCCTAAGATAATGCGATTGTTTCCAGTGAGTACGCCGCTGATATTAGGGCGGTATCCACTGGGGCAACAGGTGACAGGAGGGATGTAGATGTTGATGATTTCTAGATTTGCATCGCCCGAACGGACAGATAATCCTTGACGTTCTATGATACTGTCCCTGCGGTCGATGTCGGGATCAGATATATGATATTGCACAGTGTGGTGTATGATAAACGCGAGGCCGCCTCCATTTCCGCTCTCGCGATCTTTTCTATGGACATTATACCCAGAACAGGTCTGCAATGCAGATCTTGCTGTGAGTTTAGTCTCTTGAATCGCAGCAATGCGGATGTTGTGCCGCTTCATGAAGTCGACTATCTCCGTGATCTTCCCAGTTAATCCATTACAGTTTAACTGCAGAATTCTGAAGTGCATAGGGTGAGACGTCGTCACTCTGGGAGTAAGTTACGGGTGACTACGCCTGGGTTGTGTAAGGCCAGAACGCGATTGCTGTTGAGGCCCTGGGACTAGACGTCCTTGGGTAGGCATTGGGGTACCCGGTGTATTTGGGTATGCGGCCTGGCAACATCGCGCAATGAAACGCGTCGGGGGGTGGCCGTCGCGGAGACCAGAACATCTAGGAAAGTGGCACCGTCCATGGCAGGAGCTGCATTGGGCGGATGTCGCAAACGTATATATTCTGTGCTGGCAAACGGTGCAAAGGGAGGTAGGGACTAAGAGTCTGTTTCCCTGACCTACACAATTGCTGCCGGAGGGGGGAAGACGACAGGGGCAGGGGCTGATGCTCGGCATTGCTCCCGACTCTACTGCGGAGATTGTCGGTATGAGTGGAAGCAGCCGTGTGAGTTGGTGGCGCCGTGGGGCGCGACCAGCAGCGGGTACTTGTTGTGGCTTGCTGAGCAGCAGGGCTGCTGGAAGGTAGCGGGGGGCGCTAACGCGCAGACTACGGGACGTCCTAGGACGTGAACAGCAAGGAGCCACAAAAGATTTATAGAAGTTACGTGGACGTCTGGTTTTGGTGTCTAGCCCAGAACAACCTGTCCGATGCAGCCATCCCTTACACGAGACACACTGACAAGAGTATGACTGTCCTAAAAAAATTCTTTTCCGGCAGATGCAGCAAAACCATTTCTCAGGACCGGGGTCAGGAGACGGACCCGGATTGGGTTCGATACCTTCCCGGAGCAAAAGAATATGGAGCAGTCCCGCTGCAAGGAGCTGCTGGGAGGATGACAATTTGTGGGAGGGGCGCAACAAATTAAATGGGGTTACACTGAAATGGCAGTCCTTGGTCGGGAAAATCCCGAGTCGCTCCGGTACATAGAACCGACGGCCTTGGGACTTTATCATGTTAGATGGTGCCAGTGTAGCTCAATCTACTGTTCTCGATAAAAATACGTGCAATCTACTCATAATACATTAGATTGAGGCAGGGATGCACCTTAACGTTAACCTAATCGTTTATCAAAAAATTTCCACCGTTTCCGTTGAAACACTTCGAAATATTATCGATAAAGAAATTATCAAGATAAATTGTATCTCGTTTTTAACCGAAACGAAAAGCTTTCGTTAACATTAAAAACGTTAACAAAAACGTGATACTTTATGTTCGAATTGTGCTGGCAATGCTATAGCCATGGTGAACCCGTAAGGTGGTAACAGCGAGCGGACATACACACAAGCCCCATGTAATTTGTTTGTGTAATTCGTTGGTGGTAATGTCAAAAATACTCTGAGAAATATTCGTACTGTCAAAATTCATGAGAAAAGTTGCAATCAGCTTGGCTAATGCTTTCACCTTTAGTGATTCCGCCATCAATCAGCTTTGCCAGCATAGTTTGATATTAGCCGTGTTTTTTTTACACGTAAACGTCTATACGCTTAAACTTTATATGGACTGCTAAGCCACAAACTTTAAATACACCTCTGAAATTGCTGCGCATAAAATTTGTCCTACTAAATTTCAATACGCATTATACTCAGATGTAACTGAAATATGTGTCTTTGTTTCACCATCTACACTAATTCTATGTATTCTATGTGTGTCCACAATTCATCGCAACTGATTTAGCTATATCATATACCCTATGGCCATCAGAGGGTTGTGTCCCCGCTTTTCGGTACACCCTGTGGCTGTAGCTAGTTATTTAACCACTGCCGCTAGATGGGTCTCCTAAGCATTATCTAAGCGAGGATAGGCGTTTTTTTTCACGCGCAAACGTAAATGTATACGCGTGTATAAAAAAACACAGCTATTAATAATCAACATAAACGATTTGATTTCGTTTTGATATGGCAGAAAACGAAACAAAATCATTTCGTTAATTTGACGTTCTTAACGGTAATAAACGAAACGAAATGACTTTGTTTCGTTTATTAACGTTAATTCTCCTAACGAAATGATATCGGTTCGTTGGTTAAGCATGCCTGGATTGAGGTCAACCCAGATATAAGAAGGATACAAAAACTCACACGTACACAGTTGTTTACATCACATTTGCGCAAGTCCCCTTAGGTTTGTGATAGAAAGTTTGTATCAGGCGCTGATTGGTAGGTTGACGTTGCGGACAGTCAGATGATAGTCATATGATAGTCAGTATTTTTGTAGGGTACGTTGGTACTACATTGACATATTTGTAAAATACAGCACTACACTTAAAGCTGCAGACATTGGTGCTTTATCGGTAACCGTATCGGTAACCTTATAACAGCTGATTCGACCAACCTTATGGGAATCAATGCAATCGATTATTGGTGCCGCTAAGGTCGTAACCGTATCGTAGACAACCAATTGGTTTTTGGTTTACCATCGTAACGATAAACAGCTGATTACGTTAGGGATACGACTACATGGATACGACATACGGCACCAATGACTCCCGCTTAAAGCTGGAGACATTGGTGCTCTATCGGTAACCGTATCGGTAACCTTTTAACAGCTGATTCGACCAACCTTATGAGAATCAATGCAATCGATTATTGGTGCCGCTACAGTCGTAACCGTATCGTAGCCAACCAATTGGGTTTCGGTTTACCGTCGTAACGATAAACAGCTGATTACGTTAGGGATACGGATACAGCGATACGACATACTGCACCAATGACTCCAGCTTAAAGTCATTTGCAAAGCAGCTCTGAATGTACAAGACAAATTTTTAATTTTTCGAAGAAAATATATAGTTTAGTTCTTTTGTTGCCGAGCACAATTTGCCATTTGCAATTATGGATCATTATACTCAGCGTGCTTTGCACACAGAGTATATAATTTTGATTGGATAACGGTTGGTTGTACAGGTATAAAGGAATCGAGATAGATATAGACTTCCATATATCAAAATCATCAGTATCGAAAAAAAGTTGATTTAGCCATGTCTGTCCGTCCGTCCGCTAACACGATAACTTGAGTAAATATTGAGATATCTTCACCAATTTGGTACACGAGCTTATCTGGACCCAGAATAGATTGGTATTGAAAATGAGCGAAATCGGATGATAACCACGCCCACTTTTTATATATATAAAATTTTGGAAAAAACCTGATTATTTAGTAAATAATACACCTAGAATGTTGAAATTTGACATGTGGACTGATATTAAGACTCTTGATAAAAATTTGAAAAAAATGTTTAAAATGGGCGTGGCCTCGGCCACTTTTGATAAAATCAATTTTACAAATATTATTAATCATAAATCAAAAACCGTTAAACCTATCGTAACAAAATTCGGCAGAGAGGTTGCGTTTACTATAAGGAATGCTTTGAAGAAAAATTAACGAAATCGGTTAAGGACCACGCTCACTTTTATATAAAAGATTTTTAAAAGGGTCGTGGACGAATAAAATAAGCTATATCTTTGCAAAAAACAGCTTTGTATCAATGGTATTTCTTTTCCCAAGTGGATTTATAACAATAAATAGGAAAAACCTCAAGTTTTAAAAAATGGGCGTGGCACCGCCCCTTTTATGACTAAGCAATTTTCTAGGTTTCGGGACCATAACTCGAAGAAAAATTAACGGATTGTAAAAAAGTTGGGTACACAGATTTTCCCTATAGCAAGAAAATAAATCTAAAAAAAAAATGGACGAGATCGATTAAAGACCACGCCCACTTTTATATAAAAATTTTTAGAAGGGTCTTAGACGAAAATAGTAAGCTATATCTTAGCGAAAAAGAGTTTTGTATCAATCGAATTTTACTTTCTAAATTGAATTATAACATTAAATTGGAAAACACTAAAATTTTTGAAAATGGGCGTGGCACCGCCCCTTTTATGACTAAGAAATTGTGTATGTTTCGAGAGCATAACTCGAAGAAAACTGAACATACGTAATGAAATTGTGTACACATATTTTCCTTATAGCATAAAATATTTCTAGTAAAAATGGACTTATCCGATCCCGTTAAAGACCACGGCAACTTAGATATAAAACAAGTTTAAAAGGGTCGCAGACTAGAATAATAAGCTATAAATTAGCAAGAAATAGTTTTGAATCAATGATATTTCACTTATCAAGTTTTATTGTAAGAGGAAATGGGGAGACATTTTTTTAAACGGGCGGTGTCACGTGTTATGTAGAAAAGTAATTTATCTCAAATGAAATGTACAATTGAAGCTCACGCTGAGTATATAATGTTCGGTTACACCCGAACTTAGACACCTTTACTTGTTTAAATATGCTTATGAAAAATAGCATAACTGATTGTAAAATTGTGAATAAATTTTGCATCAATAGAATTAAAGCACAGAAAATAATAACTCAAATAACAGGGCCAGAAAATTATAAATCCATAATTGCATTTTGTCAGAAGAATTATTACTCTCTAATAATAGACGAACGACTGATATATGTATATCGAAAAATTTGGCAGTTTCGATTCGAATTTTTGATAAAAAGAGCATTGATAGATTTTTAGATTTGATATTTTTAATGCCATTATTACATCTTTGAAGACTATTCAATACCACTTGAAAAAATGATTAGTTTCACTGCCGAGAATCGCTCGGTTATGATGGTAGCAAAAAGGGGAGTGCAAGAAGGCTGAAGCAAGTTGTTCCAAATCTGCATGTTAATGGATGGTTTCTCACATTTTAAATTTAGCTTCAATGGCCGCTTGTGATGTATTTCCCAACAAAATTGATAAATTTTTAAAAGACAATTGTTTTTGTTTTTATCGGCCTATTGATAAATGATTCAAGGTTCGATTCGAGCTTAAAAACAATTTTTAATAAACCATGAGAACTTGGGAATGTTAAACAAAGTAATTGACAATAAACAAAAATCCAGCATTATCAGTGATTTGCACCAGATGGCGCAACACTGAATAAATATAGTTCGTAAAGGAATAGAAGTAGCAAATTTGCCAGTCAAACAAACCACCGCTGTATAGCTAAATGGTTAGCGCAGCATGCCTAAAGCGTATTGATGATGAAGGCTTAGCACCCTTCGAAATGGATCTATCTGCGCAGCTATAGCAGGTTGTCTGAAAAATTTTCTACTTCCTATTCCAAAAACAAAATACAATTTTTCAAATTTAGAAAAATTAAAAAAATAACAATAATTATCATTAGAAAAAAAAATTATTGTTCTGGCCTTGAGCTCGAGTTGAAACTTGAATCATTTTTAAAAGACGTAAACTATTATTTTTGTACAGCCCCTTAGGAGGGCATACTTTCAGAGTTTTCAAGAACATTTCGGTACAGAAATGCATGTTATACTAAAGTACGCCCCCACAAGGTGGCTTTCTAGACAAGCAGTCATAGATAGAATTCTTGAGCAATAGGATGCCCTCAAGTATTATTTTAATCTTTACGTATTGGAAAAAAAAGCAGTAATCAAAATATTAATCTTATATCTGAAAATTTTCAAAGTCCTATTTTTATGTATATTTTACATTTCTTTCTTATATTTTAAATGAAATAAATAACGTGAATATAGAAATGCAGTCTTAAGATAAATAAATAAAAAAATAAAAAAAATTTAAGGCGCAATAACATCCGAAGAGATTTTAGGCCGAGCTTTCTTCCAATTTGCGACGTGCTCCTCTTAATTTTTCCTACAAATTGGAGTGACAGCACCTACTTGTTTTTTATGCCGACTCCGAACGGCATCTGTAAGGAAGATGAGTTTTCACTGAGAGCTCTTCATGGCAGAAATACACTCGGAGTGGTTGCTAAACACTGCCAAGGGGCGACCCCGCTTAGAAAAAATTTCTTCTAATGGAAAAACCTTGTTTCTAAAGTTTTGATGCTGTTATGCCCGGGGCGTGAACCGAGGATCTTCGGTGTGGATGGCGGAGCACGCTACCATCACACCACGGCGGCCGTAGTCTGAAGATATTCGCATATATTTAGTTATTACCAAAGTAAAAATTTTATAAACAAATCTTATTTAGACTCCCGTCCTATTTGGATGTTAAATATTGATTCAGAGGAAACGCACTTAACCCCAGATGGAGTTTACTGCGGTGTTAATGTTGATATTATTCTATCAAACAACCTTTTCGAAAAAGATGACGTACACATATTTAACAGCTTTCACCAGAAAGTATTTTAAGCGGTGAAAAATAGTATTGTGCCTTTAGTTATGGACTTGTTTCCGAAATCTGCATTTGATAAAATAGAGAAAATTAATTCTGAATTTAGAGCTCCAGCATGAGAGCCTTAAAAATTTCAAGAATGAATATATATGCAACTTTTGGGAAGAATTAAGATCAGTTAAAAATAAATTAAATGCGCAAATGTTTTCCAATATATTATAGAATAGTTCAAGGCATATTGTCGATTCCACATTCATCCACAAACGACTATACATAATTTCGAATACAGAAGTAAAGAAAGTGAACGAAACTTATATTACTATTTAATTAAACTTAAATTAGTAATAAACAGAATAATTTTCTTATTCTGCTGATCACACCAAGATAAGACACCCAGCCCAGATTCATTAATAAAAAATAAATAAATGTACGGCGCTATAACCTCCGAAGAGATCTAAGGCCGAGCTTCTCTTCCAATTTGCGTCGTGCTCCTCTTGATTTTCCCTATAAATTGGCCGGACGGGACCTACATGTTTTATGCCGACTCCGAACGGCATCTGCAGATGAGTTTTACTGAGAGCTTTTCATGGCAGAAATACACCCGGAGCGCTTGCCAAACACTGCTGAGGGGCGGCCCCGCTTGGAAAAATTTTCCTCTAATTGAAAAACCTTATTTCTAAAATTTTGATGTTGCTTTGCCCGGGGTGCAAACCCAGGGCATACGGTGTGGTAGGCGGAGCACGCTACTTGTAAGTGTGCGTGTCGGGTATTTGACGCTTGCCCCGCGACTATCAAATAAAAAGCCATCAATCAACATTTGCATTGAGAAACCGTAGCGTTCGGACGTGAATATGCCGTCATCGGATGATGACTTTTTTTACTTGCAACTACAGCAGTTTTATTAAATAATAAAAAAATTAATAAAAATTGTATTAAACAATAATAAAAGCTTTACATTCGATAAAGCTGCTAAACATTGATAATTTTCAATAAATTTTAATATGAATTGCTGTTCTTCTGCGCACTTGTTCATTTTGAATGTCGACACAAACTAAATACAACACTGCGTTTTGTCAATCACACCCCGCGACTATCAAATAAGCTAGCGTCAAATGAAAAAATCAAAAATTTTTGATTTTCATCGACGTGTAGCCGACAACAAATACGTGTGTCACCCGACTGCACTAACTCACACAAAATTCAGTCAATCTGGTTGTAAGTCGCGGAAGGCTCTTACATTTAACATTTATTTATTAACATACTAGCCTTTATCCGCGGCCCCGCCCGCAAGGAGAAAATTAAATATATGGGATATTCACGTTAGCCTATGATCTTGGAAGGGCCCAAAATAATCCCGAAACAATCTCTGAAAAGTCCAGAAATCACCCCGACGGGATCCCGCACGGATCCCAAAAACTATCCAGAAATGATCCCGAAATGACCGAAAACCATCCAGAAATTATGCCGGAAGGGACCCCAAATGATCCCGAATACCATACAAAAATGATGCCGGAAAATACCCCAAATGATCCCGAAATAGTCCCGAAAAAGTTCCGAAATGACCCGGAAGGGATCACGGACGGATCCCGAAAACCATCCAGAAATTATGCCGAAAGGGTCCCCAAATGATCCCGTATAAGTTGATAAAAAGTCCCGAAATAACCCCGACGGGATCCCGGACGGATCCTCAAAATCATATAGAAATGATGCCGGAAGGTACCCCAAATGATCCCGAAATAGTCCCGAAATGACCCTGGCAGGATCCCGTACGGATCCCGAAAACCATCCAGAAATGATGCCGAAAGGCTCCCCTAATTATCCCGTATTAGTTCCGAAAAAGTTCTGAAATGACCCCGACGGAAATCCTGACGGATCCCGAAAAGCATCCAGAAATAATGCCGAAAGGGTCCCCAAATCATCCCGTATTAGTCGAGAAAAAGTCCTGAATTGACCCCGTTGGGATCCCGGATGGATCCCGAAAACTATCCAGAAATGATGCCGGAAGGTATCCCGAAATAGTCCCGAAATGACCCTGACGGGATCCCGGACGGATCCCTAAAACCATCTAGAAATGGTGCCGGAAGGTACCTCAAATGATCCTGAAACAGTACCGAAATGACCCCGACGGGATCCCGGACGGATCCCGAAAACCATCTAGAAATGATGCCGGAAGGTACCCCAAATGATCCCGAAATAGTCCCGAAATGACCTCGACGGGATACCGGACGGATCCAGAAAACCATCCAGAAATGATGCCGAAACGTCCCCAAATGATCCCGTATTAGTCGAGAAAAATTCCCGAAATGACCCCGACGGGATCCCGGACGGATCCTTAAAACCATATAGAAATGATGCCGGAAGGTACCCCAAAGGATCCCGAAATATTCCCGAAATGACCCCGACGGGATCCCGGACGGATCCCGAAAACCATCCAGAAATGATGCCGAAAGCGTCCCCAAATGATCCCGTATTAGTCGAGAAAAAGTCCCGAAATGACCCTGACGGGTTCCCGGACGGATCCCGAAAAGCATCCAGATATTATGCCGAAAGGGTCCCTAAATGATCCCGTATAAGTCGAGAAAAAGTCGCGAAATGACCAAGACGGGATCCCGGACGGATCCCGAAAACCATCTAGCAATGGTGACGGAAGCTACCCTAAATGATCCTGTATTAGTCGAGAAAAAGTCCCGAAATTATCACGACGGGATCCCGGACGGATCCCGAAAACCATCTAGAAATGATGCCGGAAGGTACCCCAAATTATCCCGAAATAGTCCCGAAATGGCCCCGACGGGATCCCGGACGGATCCCGAAAAGCATCCAGAAATGATGCCGAAAGCGTCCCCAAATGATCCCGTATTAGTCGAGAAAAAGTCCCGAAATGACCCCGACGGGTTCCCGGACGGATCCCGAAAAGCATCCAGAGATGATGCCGAAAGGGTCCCCAATTGTCCACAAACCTACAAGACAGAGATGCTGTTATAACTTCTCTTAAGTCGGAAATAGTAGATTTGAGAAAGGCTGTAGTCGATTTGCTTAAGCTGGTTTCGGACAATGCTCTTAATGTAAACAAACAAAAAGAGTTGTCTGATAATGTTAATGTTCCTGCTTGCTCTTTGGTTATGCGGGATGCTGTCGCTGCTGCTGCCGATGATGTTGCTGGCGTACCAAAATCAAATACTGTTGATACGTCTATTAATAGCATGACCGTGTTGACAAATAACTCTCTCACTCAGTCTTTGCTAAAAGGTAATGCGACTGAACATAATAATGTCAGAGACATACATTTGCCGAATAATAATACCCAGCCGTTTATTTCAAAGGGTGCAGATAATAAACTTGGTGCGAACCGTACTAACTCTAGTCCGACTGTGAAGGGTAGTAAGAAAAGCAAAACTAAACCAGTATTAACGAATGTTTCCGCTGCTTCGGTGCCACTTTCTACTGCCTCTGTGTCTATCAACACTACTACCTCTTCTACTACTTGTGCCACTGGTACTAATACTTCGTTGCCAATGAGTTTCGCTACGGTGGTAGCCCAAAATAATAACCCATCAACTGCAAATTTTGGACTGCGGGATGCTCATACTGTGAGTAACACGCAGAATAATGATAATGTTCCTGCACCTTTACTGGTAGGGAGGAGTGCCAAGAAGAATCTAAGTAAGCCACTGGTTCTTGGCGTAAATACCAACTCGGAACTGTGTGTAGCTTCGAGTATGAAGTGGCTGCATGTCTCATCGTTCTTGACCAAAGTGACCGAGGATGATATTTTAAGCTATGTCACGAAACATTCTGGCATTGGTAAAACTTGTTTGAAATGCGACAAGCTCGTAAAAAGTGGTACCAATCTGTCCGAACTAAGGCGAGTCAGTTTTAAACTAGGCGTATCGGAATCTTATTACAACAAAGTTATTGATGCGAACATCTGGCCTGTTAATGTAATTCTACGGCCGTTCCGTTTTTTTCCAAGGGGAGGTGCAACTCAACAAGTGGTGTAGCAACATCCCTGAATTTCAAACCGAACTCTTTGCCGTTTAGTATATATTATGAAAATGCTTCTGGGCTTAGAACTAAGTCTAAAGCAGTATATGAATTTAGTTAACTTTTGGGTTATGATGTTTACGTTTTCGTGGAAACCTGGCTAAATGAAAATTTCTATGACAACGAGTATTTTGATCCCGAAATGTACAACGTATATAGAAAAGATCGAGATACGTTAAAAACTGGCCTGTCCCGAGGAGGTGGTACTTTAATTGCTGTTCGGCGTAAATATCACTCATCATCTATTTCACTGCAGAATGAGTACACGCGGTTGGATCAACTGTGTGTATGTGTCAATGGGTCGTCGACACTCTTTATATGTGTATCTTACATTCCGCTTGGTAGTATTGACAGTTTGTATAAAGCACATACTCATAATCTTATAGACTTAGTTTCTACGAAATCAGAGTGTAATTTTTGTATTTTAGGTGATTTCAATATAGGAGATGTGAGCTGGGCGCCAGTGGGTGAGAGTTTAACTTTGTACCCCAACAATGTAACTAGCTTTTCCGAAACGTATGTTGTTGACAACTTATTAAGCGTCAATCTTACCCAAATTAATTCAATTTTAAATAAACTGTTTAAAACATTAGATCTAATTTTTTTAAGTGAAGATATGAGTTTTTCTTTGGAAGAATGTCTCGAACCTCTGTCATGCCCCGGCTTGCATCATGTTCCTCTTGTCCTGCAACTGGAGTTTTACGAATTTAGAAATGTCGACTTAGATTTGCTACCGGATAATTACTGTTTCAAAAATTGCAACTTTAATGCCATTAGCGATAGAATCAATTTGCATGATTGGGATACTATATTTTCTGGGAAGAGTGTAAATGAATGCTTTGATCTTTTCAAAGTTAAAGTCAATGAAATTTGCTCCACTTTAATTCCTCGAGTGAAAAGGAAATGTTACAAAATACCTTGGTATACAAGAAAGTTGAAAAGACTTAAAAATTTAAGGAATAAGTTTTTTAAAAGGTATAAATTATCGAAGATGCGTCTTCATAAGGATAAATATTTATTATACTCAAGTAAGTTTAAATCTTTGAGTAAGAAACTTCATAAAGAGTATGTTGCTAAATTTGAAAGGAATATTAAGTTAAACCCTAAATCTTTTTGGCGTTACGTTAAGGCTAAAAAGTCGTGTGCAAGTATCCCATATAAAGTTTCTTACAATGGAAAATCTGCGTATTCCCTCGGCGAAGCTGTCAACCTCTTTGCTGATTTTTTCGGGGCGAATTTTGAGACTGGGGAAAGGGGGGTGCAAGAAGGCTGAAGCAAGTTGTTCCAAATCTGCATGTTAATGGATGGTTTCTCACATTTTAAATTTAGCTTCAATGGCCGCTTGTGATGTATTTCCCAACAAAATTGATAAATTTTTAAAAGACAATTGTTTTTGTTTTTATCGGCCTATTGATAAATGATTCAAGGTTCGATTCGAGCTTAAAAACAATTTTTAATAAACCATGAGAACTTGGGAATGTTAAACAAAGTAATTGACAATAAACAAAAATCCAGCATTATCAGTGATTTGCACCAGATGGCGCAACACTGAATAAATATAGTTCGTAAAGGAATAGAAGTAGCAAATTTGCCAGTCAAACAAACCACCGCTGTATAGCTAAATGGTTAGCGCAGCATGCCTAAAGCGTATTGATGATGAAGGCTTAGCACCCTTCGAAATGGATCTATCTGCGCAGCTATGGCAGGTTGTCTGAAAAATTTTCTACTTCCTATTCCAAAAACAAAATACAATTTTTCAAATTTAGAAAAATTAAAAAAATAACAATAATTATCATTAGAAAAAAAATTATTGTTCTGGCCTTGAGCTCGAGTTGAAACTTGAATCATTTTTAAAAGACGTAAACTATTATTTTTGTACAGCCCCTTAGGAGGGCATACTTTCAGAGTTTTCAAGAACATTTCGGTACAGAAATGCATGTTATACTAAAGTACGCCCCCACAAGGTGGCTTTCTAGACAAGCAGTCATAGATAGAATTCTTGAGCAATAGGATGCCCTCAAGTATTATTTTAATCTTTACGTATTGGAAAAAAAAGCAGTAATCAAAATATTAATCTTATATCTGAAAATTTTCAAAGTCCTATTTTTATGTATATTTTACATTTCTTTCTTATATTTTAAATGAAATAAATAACGTGAATATAGAAATGCAGTCTTAAGATAAATAAATAAAAAAATAAAAAAAATTTAAGGCGCAATAACATCCGAAGAGATTTTAGGCCGAGCTTTCTTCCAATTTGCGACGTGCTCCTCTTAATTTTTCCTACAAATTGGAGTGACAGCACCTACTTGTTTTTTATGCCGACTCCGAACGGCATCTGTAAGGAAGATGAGTTTTCACTGAGAGCTCTTCATGGCAGAAATACACTCGGAGTGGTTGCTAAACACTGCCAAGGGGCGACCCCGCTTAGAAAAAATTTCTTCTAATGGAAAAACCTTGTTTCTAAAGTTTTGATGCTGTTATGCCCGGGGCGTGAACCGAGGATCTTCGGTGTGGATGGCGGAGCACGCTACCATCACACCACGGCGGCCGTAGTCTGAAGATATTCGCATATATTTAGTTATTACCAAAGTAAAAATTTTATAAACAAATCTTATTTAGACTCCCGTCCTATTTGGATGTTAAATATTGATTCAGAGGAAACGCACTTAACCCCAGATGGAGTTTACTGCGGTGTTAATGTTGATATTATTCTATCAAACAACCTTTTCGAAAAAGATGACGTACACATATTTAACAGCTTTCACCAGAAAGTATTTTAAGCGGTGAAAAATAGTATTGTGCCTTTAGTTATGGACTTGTTTCCGAAATCTGCATTTGATAAAATAGAGAAAATTAATTCTGAATTTAGAGCTCCAGCATGAGAGCCTTAAAAATTTCAAGAATGAATATATATGCAACTTTTGGGAAGAATTAAGATCAGTTAAAAATAAATTAAATGCGCAAATGTTTTCCAATATATTATAGAATAGTTCAAGGCATATTGTCGATTCCACATTCATCCACAAACGACTATACATAATTTCGAATACAGAAGTAAAGAAAGTGAACGAAACTTATATTACTATTTAATTAAACTTAAATTAGTAATAAACAGAATAATTTTCTTATTCTGCTGATCACACCAAGATAAGACACCCAGCCCAGATTCATTAATAAAAAATAAATAAATGTACGGCGCGATAACCTCCGAAGAGATCTAAGGCCGAGCTTCTCTTCCAATTTGCGTCGTGCTCCTCTTGATTTTCCCTATAAATTGGCCGGACGGGACCTACATGTTTTATGCCGACTCCGAACGGCATCTGCAGATGAGTTTTACTGAGAGCTTTTCATGGCAGAAATACACCCGGAGCGCTTGCCAAACACTGCTGAGGGGCGGCCCCGCTTGGAAAAATTTTCCTCTAATTGAAAAACCTTATTTCTAAAATTTTGATGTTGCTTTGCCCGGGGTGCAAACCCAGGGCATACGGTGTGGTAGGCGGAGCACGCTACTTGTAAGTGTGCGTGTCGGGTATTTGACGCTTGCCCCGCGACTATCAAATAAAAAGCCATCAATCAACATTTGCATTGAGAAACCGTAGCGTTCGGACGTGAATATGCCGTCATCGGATGATGACTTTTTTTACTTGCAACTACAGCAGTTTTATTAAATAATAAAAAAATTAATAAAAATTGTATTAAACAATAATAAAAGCTTTACATTCGATAAAGCTGCTAAACATTGATAATTTTCAATAAATTTTAATATGAATTGCTGTTCTTCTGCGCACTTGTTCATTTTGAATGTCGACACAAACTAAATACAACACTGCGTTTTGTCAATCACACCCCGCGACTATCAAATAAGCTAGCGTCAAATGAAATAATCAAAAATTTTTGATTTTCATCAACGTGTAGCCGACAACAAATACGTGTGTCACCCGACTGCACTAACTCACACAAAATTCAGTCAATCTGGTTGTAAGTCGCGGAAGGCTCTTACATTTAACATTTATTTATTAACATACTAGCCTTTATCCGCGGCCCCGCCCGCAAGGAGAAAATTAAATATATGGGATATTCACGTTAGCCTATGATCTTGGAAGGGCCCAAAATAATCCCGAAACAATCTCTGAAAAGTCCAGAAATCACCCCGACGGGATCCCGCACGGATCCCAAAAACTATCCAGAAATGATCCCGAAATGACCGAAAACCATCCAGAAATTATGCCGGAAGGGACCCCAAATGATCCCGAATACCATACAAAAATTATGCCGGAAAATACCCCAAATGATCCCGAAATAGTCCCGAAAAAGTTCCGAAATGACCCGGAAGGGATCACGGACGGATCCCGAAAACCATCCAGAAATTATGCCGAAAGGGTCCCCAAATGATCCCGTATAAGTCGATAAAAAGTCCCGAAATAACCCCGACGGGATCCCGGACGGATCCTCAAAATCATATAGAAATGATGCCGGAAGGTACCCCAAATGATCCCGAAATAGTCCCGAAATGACCCTGGCAGGATCCCGTACGGATCCCGAAAACCATCCAGAAATGATGCCGAAAGGCTCCCCTAATTATCCCGTATTAGTTCCGAAAAAGTTCTGAAATGACCCCGACGGAAATCCTGACGGATCCCGAAAAGCATCCAGAAATAATGCCGAAAGGGTCCCCAAATCATCCCGTATTAGTCGAGAAAAAGTCCTGAATTGACCCCGTTGGGATCCCGGATGGATCCCGAAAACTATCCAGAAATGATGCCGGAAGGTATCCCGAAATAGTCCCGAAATGACCCTGACGGGATCCCGGACGGATCCCTAAAACCATCTAGAAATGGTGCCGGAAGGTACCTCAAATGATCCTGAAACAGTACCGAAATGACCCCGACGGGATCCCGGACGGATCCCGAAAACCATCTAGAAATGATGCCGGAAGGTACCCCAAATGATCCCGAAATAGTCCCGAAATGACCTCGACGGGATACCGGACGGATCCAGAAAACCATCCAGAAATGATGCCGAAACGTCCCCAAATGATCCCGTATTAGTCGAGAAAAATTCCCGAAATGACCCCGACGGGATCCCGGACGGATCCTTAAAACCATATAGAAATGATGCCGGAAGGTACCCCAAAGGATCCCGAAATATTCCCGAAATGACCCCGACGGGATCCCGGACGGATCCCGAAAACCATCCAGAAATGATGCCGAAAGCGTCCCCAAATGATCCCGTATTAGTCGAGAAAAAGTCCCGAAATGACCCTGACGGGTTCCCGGACGGATCCCGAAAAGCATCCAGATATTATGCCGAAAGGGTCCCTAAATGATCCCGTATAAGTCGAGAAAAAGTCGCGAAATGACCAAGACGGGATCCCGGACGGATCCCGAAAACCATCTAGCAATGGTGACGGAAGCTACCCTAAATGATCCTGTATTAGTCGAGAAAAAGTCCCGAAATTATCACGACGGGATCCCGGACGGATCCCGAAAACCATCTAGAAATGATGCCGGAAGGTACCCCAAATTATCCCGAAATAGTCCCGAAATGGCCCCGACGGGATCCCGGACGGATCCCGAAAAGCATCCAGAAATGATGCCGAAAGCGTCCCCAAATGATCCCGTATTAGTCGAGAAAAAGTCCCGAAATGACCCCGACGGGTTCCCGGACGGATCCCGAAAAGCATCCAGAGATGATGCCGAAAGGGTCCCCAATTGTCCACAAACCTACAAGACAGAGATGCTGTTATAACTTCTCTTAAGTCGGAAATAGTAGATTTGAGAAAGGCTGTAGTCGATTTGCTTAAGCTGGTTTCGGACAATGCTCTTAATGTAAACAAACAAAAAGAGTTGTCTGATAATGTTAATGTTCCTGCTTGCTCTTTGGTTATGCGGGATGCTGTCGCTGCTGCTGCCGATGATGTTGCTGGCGTACCAAAATCAAATACTGTTGATACGTCTATTAATAGCATGACCGTGTTGACAAATAACTCTCTCACTCAGTCTTTGCTAAAAGGTAATGCGACTGAACATAATAATGTCAGAGACATACATTTGCCGAATAATAATACCCAGCCGTTTATTTCAAAGGGTGCAGATAATAAACTTGGTGCGAACCGTACTAACTCTAGTCCGACTGTGAAGGGTAGTAAGAAAAGCAAAACTAAACCAGTATTAACGAATGTTTCCGCTGCTTCGGTGCCACTTTCTACTGCCTCTGTGTCTATCAACACTACTACCTCTTCTACTACTTGTGCCACTGGTACTAATACTTCGTTGCCAATGAGTTTCGCTACGGTGGTAGCCCAAAATAATAACCCATCAACTGCAAATTTTGGACTGCGGGATGCTCATACTGTGAGTAACACGCAGAATAATGATAATGTTCCTGCACCTTTACTGGTAGGGAGGAGTGCCAAGAAGAATCTAAGTAAGCCACTGGTTCTTGGCGTAAATACCAACTCGGAACTGTGTGTAGCTTCGAGTATGAAGTGGCTGCATGTCTCATCGTTCTTGACCAAAGTGACCGAGGATGATATTTTAAGCTATGTCACGAAACATTCTGGCATTGGTAAAACTTGTTTGAAATGCGACAAGCTCGTAAAAAGTGGTACCAATCTGTCCGAACTAAGGCGAGTCAGTTTTAAACTAGGCGTATCGGAATCTTATTACAACAAAGTTATTGATGCGAACATCTGGCCTGTTAATGTAATTCTACGGCCGTTCCGTTTTTTTCCAAGGGGAGGTGCAACTCAACAAGTGGTGTAGCAACATCCCTGAATTTCAAACCGAACTCTTTGCCGTTTAGTATATATTATGAAAATGCTTCTGGGCTTAGAACTAAGTCTAAAGCAGTATATGAATTTAGTTAACTTTTGGGTTAAGATGTTTACGTTTTCGTGGAAACCTGGCTAAATGAAAATTTCTATGACAACGAGTATTTTGATCCCGAAATGTACAACGTATATAGAAAAGATCGAGATACGTTAAAAACTGGCCTGTCCCGAGGAGGTGGTACTTTAATTGCTGTTCGGCGTAAATATCACTCATCATCTATTTCACTGCAGAATGAGTACACGCGGTTGGATCAACTGTGTGTATGTGTCAATGGGTCGTCGACACTCTTTATATGTGTATCTTACATTCCGCTTGGTAGTATTGACAGTTTGTATAAAGCACATACTCATAATCTTATAGACTTAGTTTCTACGAAATCAGAGTGTAATTTTTGTATTTTAGGTGATTTCAATATAGGAGATGTGAGCTGGGCGCCAGTGGGTGAGAGTTTAACTTTGTACCCCAACAATGTAACTAGCTTTTCCGAAACGTATGTTGTTGACAACTTATTAAGCGTCAATCTTACCCAAATTAATTCAATTTTAAATAAACTGTTTAAAACATTAGATCTAATTTTTTTAAGTGAAGATATGAGTTTTTCTTTGGAAGAATGTCTCGAACCTCTGTCATGCCCCGGCTTGCATCATGTTCCTCTTGTCCTGCAACTGGAGTTTTACGAATTTAGAAATGTCGACTTAGATTTGCTACCGGATAATTACTGTTTCAAAAATTGCAACTTTAATGCCATTAGCGATAGAATCAATTTGCATGATTGGGATACTATATTTTCTGGGAAGAGTGTAAATGAATGCTTTGATCTTTTCAAAGTTAAAGTCAATGAAATTTGCTCCACTTTAATTCCTCGAGTGAAAAGGAAATGTTACAAAATACCTTGGTATACAAGAAAGTTGAAAAGACTTAAAAATTTAAGGAATAAGTTTTTTAAAAGGTATAAATTATCGAAGATGCGTCTTCATAAGGATAAATATTTATTATACTCAAGTAAGTTTAAATCTTTGAGTAAGAAACTTCATAAAGAGTATGTTGCTAAATTTGAAAGGAATATTAAGTTAAACCCTAAATCTTTTTGGCGTTACGTTAAGGCTAAAAAGTCGTGTGCAAGTATCCCATATAAAGTTTCTTACAATGGAAAATCTGCGTATTCCCTCGGCGAAGCTGTCAACCTCTTTGCTGATTTTTTCGGGGCGAATTTTGAGACTGGGACGTTTCTCACCGAGGAACTAGATACGGAAAATGACACCCCTATTAATTTTGGTCAATTGTCCCTGACTCTTGAAGATGTCATTTGTGGCATCTCGGTGATCAAGTCGTCAGTGCAAATGGATGTAGATGGGTTCTGTTCTTTTTTGTTTAAAAATATTGCAGCAGTTGCGTATCCAATCTTATTAATTTTTAATAAATCTCTCAGGAATGGAGATTTCATAAACGCTTGGAAGGTAACGTCTATTACCCCGATATTCAAGAGTGGTAATAAAAGTAATGTTGCCAACTACCGTCCTATTTCTAAACTTTCCACTGTCTCGAAATTGTTTGAAATTGTAGTTAAGGATAAAATATTCTTCGCAGTAAAGACCTTGATTTCACCTAATCATGAATCCATGCCTGGCAGATCAACTGTAACTAATCTAGCAGTATTTTCTGAATACTGTATTTCTTCATTTAATAGGAGGGCGCAAGTTGATACTATCTATACCGATTTTTCGAAGGCTTTTGACAAAGTCAACCATTCATTACTAATATCTAAACTTGCTGGCTTCGGCTTCCATTCTAGTATGCTATCTTGGGTGAGATCTTACTTGGCAGATCGTAGTTGTGTTGTTGTGGTAGATGGTATTTCTTCGCGGTCGATTACTGCCAATTCTGGTGTACCCCAAGGGAGTGTGTTGGGTCCCTTATTATTTGTTATCTTTATTAATGACATACGTCATTGTTTCAGTTATGCTGAATTCTTATTGTTTGCTGATGACTTGAAAATTTTTGCATCAATCACGACTCAATCTGAGTCCACTATGCTCCAAGCTGATCTTGATAACGTAATGGACTGGTGTAAACGGAATCGTCTGTTTTAATATTACCTTTGCTAAAACTCGAAATGTTCTTCCTGTTTCTTATCATATTGGGGACTCTACGCTGAGGGTTGTTGATGAAATATCAGATCTTGGTGTAGTCTTTGATGCGAAGTTTCTATTCCACAGTCAGATTAATTATGTCATTGCGAAGTCTTATTCCACACTCGCGTTCATTCGCCGTTTCAGTATGGATTTTAGTGATCCTTATACTTTAAAACTTTTATCTACAACCCTAGTGCGGTCTAAACTAGAATATGCTGTTTTCATTTGGAGGCCGTACCATGCCTGCCATATAGACCGACTTGAGCGTATTCAAAAAATATTTTTGCGATTTGCCCTCCGGTCTTTGCGTTTTCAGGACCCTGTTCCAACATACAGTTCTAGGTGTCTTTTAATTAACCTTAAATCTTTAGTGAGTAGAAGATCAATGCTTTCATTGACATTTTTATATGATATCATCAATGGGACGGTTGACTCGCCCTATCTTTTAGAACGTATACGGTTCAATGTACCATCGCGAACCCTTCGATGTCACGATTTTTTCTGGTTAGATAGATTTAGAACGACTTATGCTTCCAACTCTCCAACTGCTAGGGCAATGAGGGAGTTTAATTTGCTGTATTATATAGATATTGATTTTGCATTAAATAAATTTAGGTTTAAACTGCTATTGAATGAATTTATTTGAATATTTTATATTTATTAGTTAACATATATATTAGTAAATAGTCTGTAAGGAGGTTCTGATTGTCCTAGATTATAATATGAATAAATAAATAAATAAATAAATAAATAAATGATCCAGTATAAGTCGATAAAAAGTCCCGAAATGACCAAGACGGGATCCCGGACGGATCCCTAAAACCATCTAGCAATGATGCCGGAAGCTACCCCAAATAATCCCGTATTAGTCGAGAAAAAGTCCAGAAATGACCCCGACGGGATCCCTGATGGATCCCGAAAACCATCTAGAAATGATGCCGGAAGGTACCTCAAAGGAACCCGTATTAGTCGAGAAAAAGTCCCAAAATGACCATGAAGGGATCCCGAACGGATCCCGAAAACCATACAGAAATGATGCCGAAAAGGTCCCCAAATGATCCCGTATTAGTCGAGAAAAAGTCCCGAAATGACCCCGACGGGATCCCTGATGGATCCCGAAAACCATCTAGAAATGATGCCGGAAGGTACCTCAAAGGAACCCGTATTAGTCGAGAAAAAGTCCCAAAATGACCATGAAGGGATCCTGAACGGATCCCGAAAACCATACAGAAATGATGCCGAAAAGGTTCCCAAATGATCCCGTATTAGTCGAGAAAATGTCCCGAAATGACCCCGACGGGATCCCGGACGGATCCCGAAAACCATCGAGAAATGATGCCGAAAGGGTCCCCAAAAGATCCCGTATTAGTCGAGAAAGGGCCCCGAAATGACCCTGACGGGATACGGACGGAACCCGAAAACCATCCAGAAATGATGCCGAAAGGGTCCTTAAATGATCCCGTATCAGTAGAGAAAAAGTCCAGAAATGACTCCGACGGGACCCGGACGGATCACGAAAACCATCCAGAAATGATGCCGAAAGGGTCCCCAAATGATCCCGTCTTAGTCGAGAAAAAGTTCCGAAATGACCCCGACGGGATCCCGGACGGATCCCGAAAACCGTCCAGAAATGATGCCGGAAGGGTCCCCAAATGATCGCGAAATAGTCCCGAAAAAATCCCGGAATAGTCCCGAAAATGTCCCAAAATAATCCCGACGGAATCCCGGACGGATCCCGAAAACTATACACAAATGATCCCGGAAGGGTCCCAAAATAATCCCGGAATAGTCCCGAAAAAGTCCAGAAATGACCCCAGCGGGATCGCGGACGGATCCCGAAAACCATCCAGAAATGATCCCGGAAGAGTCTCGATATGACCCAAACGGGATTCCAAATAGGGTGAAGATAATTATAAAACCATGTTAATAAGGCAACAGGCGCGTTGGAGCGAATGAAGAGTTACAAAGAAACATACAGGTAAAGCTAATAAAAGCGTGCTAATAAAAACAATTGAAGGAGGGCGGATGGCGGGAGGAGGAGACTACCACTGATCGTTTTTCCAAAATTGTTTAGATCTCGATCTGTATGAGCCAGATACCAAAAATTATTGATTTTAGGACAAAATTTACATTGAGTTATAGCAATTTATAGATTTTGCACGAGAGGGGAAAGGAGGGGGGGGGGTGTATCACTGCTCACTTTGTAAGCCATCGACTTATTTCACCCATTGAGTTTGTAATATTGGTGAAGGTCAGTATACGTAAAGTTATAATGTGTAAAAATTGTTAAAAAGTAATTATTCGAAGGGGTCGTGGGACCCCCTTCCCCCTTTCCATGTTCGAAAAAAATTTCGCCAGTAGCTTATTATCTCTGTCCCAAATTTCATCAAAATCCATGAAGCCGTTCTGGCGTGATTCAGTCGCAAAGACAAAAATATATAATAATTAAATTATAACTGTTCCTAGGGGGCGGAGACCACGCCCCTTTTGAAAAATATATAGCTAGTAGATCTTTCTAGACCATTGGCTATATGTGTGCAAAATTTCATCCAAATCGGTCCAGCCGTTCTTGCGTGATTGAGTCACAAAGACAAACGTCTGGACAAACATCCAAACATCCAAACATCTAAACATCCAAACATCCAAACTTACCCATTTATAATATACTAGCCTTTACCCGCGGCCCCGTCCGCAAGGAGAAAATAAAATATATGTGCTATTCACGTTAGCCTGCTTATCAAGTTGTCTGTTTAAAAATTTTTTCTGTCAATGTATTTTATTTTTTAATACAGTAAAAAAAAGAACTAACTGAGCTGATGGGCACGCTTACATGAATAGTACAATACACTTTTTTCGAATTAAAAAAAATACATTTTGTTTCTAAGTTAAATTAATTGATATGACAGGGGTGAAAGAATTACTACTCATAGAACAAAGGAGTGAAACTGCAATTAGCTAAAACCAAAAAGAAGTTTTTAAATGAAAGCAGTGTTGCTCTTTCGGGTATTTAGTTGGTTAAAATATTACAAAAATTTTAATTATAGTTGTAATAGTTCGTTACAGGATTCATTTAAAAATAGAACGAAAAAGCTGTGATATATTAAAGATAAAACATACCGAATTTTAATTACGAATAATTTGCGGTAAATCCACGGCCATGTGTGCTGAATTACCGGTTTCAAAGAGACCTAAAATGATCCCGGAAGTGTCCCTAAATGACACCAAATAGTCACGAAATGATGCCGACGGGATCCTGGACAAATCTCGAAAACTATCCAGAAATGATGCCGGCAGGGTCCCAAAATAATCCCGAAGTAGTCACGAAAAGTCCCGAAATGACGCTGACGGGATCCCGGACGGATCCCGAAAACCATCCAGATTTGATTCCTGAACGGTCCGCAAATGATCCCGATATAGTCCGAAAAAGTCCCGAAAAAACTCTGACGGGATCCCGGACAAATCCCGAAAATCGCCCAGAAATTATTCCGGAGGAGTCCCAAAATGATTCCGAAATAGTAGTCACGAAAAAGGTCCGAAATGACCCTGACGGGATCCCGAAAACCATCCAGAAATGACTCTGGAGGGATCCCCAAATGATCCCGGAAAAGTCCACAAACCATCCAGAATTGATCTCTGAAGGTTCCGCAAATGATCCCGAAATAGTCCCGAAAGTCACGAAAAACTCAGACCCATCCCGAAAATCATGAAGAAATTATCCTGGAAGGGTCCCAAAATTACCCCGAAATAACTCCGACGGGATCCCGGACAGATCCCGAAAATCATCCAGAACTGAGCTCTGAAACGTCCGCAAATAATCCAGAAATAGTCCGGAAAAAGTCCGTCGGGATCCCGGACAGATCCCGAAAATCACCCAGAAATGATCTTTAAGGGCAACTGACCCCGAAATAGTCGTGAAAAAGTCCCGAAATTACCCGACGGGATCCCTAAAACCATCCAGAAATTATCCCTGAAGGATCCCCAAATGATCCAAGAACAGTCTCGAAATTCCCTGACATTTTCCCGAAAAAGAAAAAAAATAAACCCGACGGGATCTCGGACGGATCCCGAAAACGATCCAGAAATGATGCCGGAAGGGACCCCAAATGATCCCGAAAAATTCCCGAAATTTCCCCGATGGGATCCCGGACGGATCCCGGATCATCCAGAAATGATGCCGGTTGGTACCCCAAAATGATCCCGAAATAGGCCAGAAATGACCCCGTCGGGATCCCGGACGGATCCCCAAAAGTATACAGAAATGATGCTGGAAGGTGAAATGATCCCCTTAAAGAAAGATGAAAAATGAAATGATCCCCTTATAGTTCCGAAATGATCCTGACGGGATTCCCGACGGATCCCGGAAACTATCCAGAAATGATGCCGGAAAGGTTCCCAAGTTATCCCCAAATAGTCCCGAAATTACCCTGACGGTATCCCGGACGGATCACGAAAACCATCCGGAAATGATGGCGAAAGGGTCCCCAAATGATCCCGCATTAGTCGCGGGTTCCGAAATGACCCTGACGGGATTCCCGAAGGATCCCGGAAACTATCCAGAAATGATGCCGGAAAGGTTCCCAAGTTATCCCCAAATAGTCCCGAAATTACCCTGACGGTATCCCGGACGGATACCGAAAACCATCTAGAAAAGTGGCCGGAAGATACCCCAAATGATCCCGAAAAAGTCCTGAAATGATCCAGACGGGATCCCGGACGAATTCCGAAAACTATCCATCTAGGTACCCCAAATGATTCCGAAATAGTCCCGAAATGACCCCGCCGGGATCACGGGCGGATCGCGAAAAAGTCCTGAAATGACTCCGACGGGATCCCGTACGGATCCCGAAAATCATCCAGAAATGATGAAGGTAGGTACCCAAATGATCCCGAAATAGTCCCGAAATGATCCCGGCGGGATCCCGGACGGATCCCGAAAACCAACCAGAAATGATGCCGGTAGGTACCCCAAATGGTCCCGATATGACCCCGTCGGGATCCCGAAGGGATCCCTAAAACTATCCAGAAATGATGCCGGAAAGGTCCCCAAATAACCCCCTAATAGTCCCGAAATTACGCCGACGGAATCCCGGACGGATCCGGAAACCATCCAGAAATGATGCCGGAGGAGACCCCAAATGATCCCGCTAAAGTCCCAAAATGACCCCGACAGGGTCCCGGACGGATCCCGTAGACCATCCAGAAATGATGCCGGTAGGTACCCCAAATGGTCCCGATATGACCCCGTCGGGATCCCGAACGGATCCCTAAAACTATCCAGAAATGATGCCGAAAGGGTCCACAAATGATCCTGTATCGTCGAGAAAAAGTTCCGAAACCATCCCGAAATGATGCCGGAAGAGACCCCAAATGATCCCGCAAAAGTCCCAAAATGACCCCGACAGGATCCCGGACGGATCTCGTAAACCATCCAGAAATGATGCCGAAAGGGTCCACAAATGATCCTGTATTAGTCGAGAAAAAGTTCCGAAATAACTCCGACGGGATCCCGGACGGATCCCGAAAACCATCTAGAATTGATACCGGAAGGTACCCCAAATGATGCCGAAATAGTCCCGAAATGACATCGACGGGATCCCGGACGGATCCCGAAAACCATCTAGAAATGATGCCGGAAGAGACCCCAAATGATCCCGCAAAAGTCCCAAAATGACCCCGACAGGATCCCGGACGGATCTCGTAAACCATCCAGAAATGATGCCGGAAGAGACCCCAAATGATCCCGCAAAAGTCCCAAAATGACCCCGACAGGATCCCGGACGGATCGCGAAAACCATCCAGAAATGATGCCGGGAGAGAGCCCAAATGATCCCGCAAAAGTCCCAAAATGACCCCGACAGGATCCCGGACGGATCTCGTAAACCATCCAGAAATGATGCCGGAAGAGACCCCAAATGATCCCGCAAAAGTCCCAAAATGATCCCGGCGGGATCCCGGACGGATCCCGAAAACCAACCAGAAATGATGCCGGTAGGTACCCCAAATGGTCCCGATATGACCCCGTCGGGATCCCGAAGGGATCCCTAAAACTATCCAGAAATGATGCCGGAAAGGTCCCCAAATAACCCCCTAATAGTCCCGAAATTACGCCGACGGAATCCCGGACGGATCCCGTAAACCATCCAGAAATGATGCCGGAAGAGACCCCAAATGATCCCGCAAAAATCCCAAAATGACCCCGACAGGATCCCGGACGGATCCCGTAAACCATCCAGAAATGATGCCGGAAGAGACCCCAAATGATCCCGCAAAAGTCCTAATATGACCCCGACAGGATACCGGACGGATCCCGTAAACCATCCAGAAATGATGCCGGAGGAGACCCCAAATGATCCCGCTAAAGTCCCAAAATGACCCCGACAGGGTCCCGGACGGATCCCGTAAACCATCCAGAAATGATGCCGGAAGAGACCCCAAATGATCCCGCAAAAGTCCCAAAATGACCCCGACAGGATCCCGGACGGATCCCGTAAACCATCCAGAAATGATGCCGGAAGAGACCCCAAATGATCCCGCAAAAGTCCCAAAATGACCCCGACAGGATCCCGGACGGATCCCGTAAACCATCCAGAAATGATGCCGGAGGAGACCCCAAATGATCCCACAAAAGTCTCAAAATGACCCCGACAGGATCCCGGACGGATCCCGAAAACCATCCAGAAATGATGCTGGAAGAGACCCCAAATGATCCCGCAAAAATCCCAAAATGACCCCGACAGGATCCCGGACGGATCCCGTAAACCATCCAGAAATGATGCCGGAAGAGACCCCAAATGATCCCGCAAAAGTCCCAAAATGACGCCGACGGGATCCCGGACGGATCCCGTAAACCATCCAGAAATGATGCCGAAAGGTTCCCCAAATGATCCTGTATTAGTCGAGAAAAAGTTCCGAATTGACCTCGAAGGGATCCCGGATGGATCCCGAAAACCATCTAGAAATGATGCCGGAAGGTACTCCAAATGATGCGTAATACTTCCGAAATGACATCGACGGGATCCCGGACGGATCCCGTAAACCATCCAGAAATGATGCTGGCAGGTACCCAAAATTATACCGAAATAGTCCCGAAATGACCCTGACGGGATCGCGGACGGATCCCGAAAACCATCCAGAAATGATGCCGGAAGGGTCCCCAAATGATCGCGAAATAGTCCCGAAATGATTCCGGAATAATCCCGAAAATGTCCCAAAATAACCCCGACGGGATCCCGGACGGATCCCGAAAACTATACAGAAATGATGCCGGAAGGGTCCCAAAATGATCCCGAAATAGTCCCGAAAAAGTCCCGAAATTACCCTGCCGTAATCCCGGACCGATCCCGAAAACCATCCAGAAATGATCCCGGAGGGTCTCGATATGACCCTTACGGGATTACAAATAAGGTGAAGCTAATTATAAAACCATGTCAATAAGGCAGCAGGTGCATTGGAGCGAATAAAAAGTTACATAGAAACATACAGGTAAAGCTAATAAAAGCGTGCTAATAAAAACAATTGATGGAGGGCGGTTGGCGGGAGTAGAGGAGAGGACCACTGATCGTTCCTCCAAAATTGTCTAGATCTCGTTCTGTATGTACCAGATACCAAAAACTATTGATTTAGGAGAAAATTTATATTGAGTTATAACAATTTATAGATTTTACACCAGAGGGGGAGATAAAGGAAGGGGGGCGGGCGGAGGGTGTCACTGCTTACTTTGTAAGCCCTCGACTTATTTGACCCCTTGAGTCTGTGATATTGGTGACGGCCAGTATACGTAAAGTTATAATGTGTAAAAATTATTGAAAAATAATTTCTCGAAGGGGTCGTGGGACCCCCACCCCTCTTTCCATGTTCGAAAAAAATTTCGTTAGTATACTACTGTCTGTGTCCCAAATTTCATCAAAATCCGTGTAGCCATTCTGGCGTGATTCAGTCGCAAAAACGAAAAAATATAATAATTAAATTATAACTGTTCCTAGGGGGCGGGGACCACGCCCCTTTTCAAAAATATATATTTAGTAGATCCTTCTAGACTATTGGCTATATGTGTGCAAAATTTCATCCAAATCGGTCCAGCCGTTCTTGCGTGATTGAGTCACAAAGACAAACGTCTGGACAAACATCCAAACATCCAAACATCCAAACATCCAAACATCTTCACATCCAAACTTTGCCATTTATAATATATACTAGCCTTTACCCGCGGCCCCGTCCGCAAGGAGAAAATGAAATATGTGGGCTATTCACGTTAGCCTGCTTATAAAGTTATCTGTTTAAAATTTTTTTTCTGTCTAATGCATTTTATTTTTGTAATTGAGTAAAAAAAAGAACTTTATGAGCTGATAACCTGATAGGATCCCAAAATGATAACGAAATTATCCAGAAAAAGCCACGAAATGACCCCGACGCTATCGCGGACGGATCCCGAAAACCATCCAGAAACGCCCCGGAAGTGTTTCCAAAAGTTCCCGAAGTAGTCCCAAAAAACCCGAAATGACAACGACACGATTCTAGACTTATACAGATAACCACACAGAAATGATGCCTGAAGGGTACCAAATTGATCCCGAAATAGTCCCGAAAAAGTTCCGAAATTACCCTGACGGGCTCCCGGACGGATCTCAGAAACCATCCAGAAAATATCCAGGAAGGGTCCCTAAATTATCCCGACTAACTCCAGAAAAAGTTCCGAAATGGCTACGAGGGGATCCACGATGGATCGCGAAAACCATACAGAAATGATTCCGGAAGGATTCCAAAATGATCCCGAAATAGTCCGGAATTGACCCAGATGGGATCCCGCACAGATCCAGAAATGATCCCGGAAGGGTGCAAAAAATATCCCGGAAAAGTAACAAAAAATCCCGAAATGGCTCCTACGGCATCCCGGACGGATCCAGAAATGATCTCGGAAGGGTCCCTAAATGATCCCAAAATGGTCCCGAATTGACCCTGATGGATCCGGCAAACCATCAAGAAATTATGCCGAAAGGGTCCCAAAATGATCCCGAAATAATACAGAAAAAGTCACGAAAAGACCACTAGAGGATCCCCAAATGATCCCGTATTAGCCCCGAAAAGGCCCCGAAATAACCCCGACGGGATGCCGGACAAATCCCGAAAACCATCCAGAAATGATGCCGGAAGGAATCCCAAATGATTCCGTAAAAGTCCCGCATTGATTCCGACGGGATCCCGAACGGATACCGAAAATCATCCAGAAGTGATGCCGGAAAGGTCCTCAAATGATCACCTAATAGTCCCGAAATGATCCTTAAGGGGTCATGGACGGATCCCATAAACCATCCAGAAATGATCTCGATATATTCCCGAAGAAGTCCCGAAATGACCCTGACGGGATCTCGAACGCACCCCTAAATGACCCTGACGGGATCCCGGACAGATCCCGAAATCCATCCAGAAATGATCTTGGGAGGGACCCCAAATGATCCCGAAAAAGTCCCGCAATGATTCCGAGGGGATCCTGATCGGATACCGATAACCATCCAGAAGTGATGCCGGAAAGGTCCTCAAATGATCACCTAATACCAAAATGACCCTGACGGCATCCCGGACTGATCCCAAAATCCATCCAGAAATGATCTTGGGAAGGTCCCAAAAGTATCCCGAAATAGTCTCGGAAAAGTTCAGAAATTACCCTGACGGGTTCCCGGACGAATCCTGAAAGCCATCTCTAAATGATCCCGAAAAAGTCCCGAAATGACCCTGACTGGACCCCGAAAGGATCCCGAAAACTATCCAGAAATTATGAATAAAGGGTCCGCAAATGATCCCGTATTAGTCGAGAAAAAGTCCTCAAATGACCCCGACATACTCCAGAAAAGGTTCCGAAATGGCTCCGAGGGAATCAACGACGGATCGAGAAAACCATACAGAAATAAATCCGGAAGGATCCCAAAATGATCCCGAAATAGTCCGGAAATGACCCAGATGGGATCCCGCACAGATCCAGAAATGATCCCAGAAGGGTCCAAAAACTATCCCGGAAATGTAACAAAAAATCCCGAAATGGCTCCTACGGCATCCCGGACGGATCCAGAAATGATCTCGGAAGGGTCCCCAAATGATCCCAAAATGGTCCCGAAATGACCCTGATGGATCCGGCAAACCATCAAGAAATTATGCCGGAAGGGTCCCCAAATGATCCCGAAATAAAACAGAAAAAGTCACGAAACGACCCCTAGAGGATCCCCAAATGATCCCGTATTAGCCCCAAAAAAGTCCCAAAATGACCCTGACGGGATCCCGAAAGGATTCCGAAAACAATACAGAAATGATGCCGGAAAGGTCCTCAAATGATCCCCTAATAGTCCCGAAATTACCGTGACGGGATCCCGACAACTATCTAGAAATGATGCCGAAAGGGTCCGCAAATGATCCCGTATTAATCGAAAAAAAGTCCCGAAAGGACCACGACGGGATCCCGGACGAATCCCAAAAACCATCCAGAAATGATGCCGGTAGGTATCCCAAATGATCCCGAAATAGTCCCGAAATGACCTCGTCGGCATCCCGGACGGATCCCTAAAATTATCCAGAAATGATGCCGGAAAGGTTCCCAAATGATCCCCTAATAGTCCCGAAATTACCCTAATGGGATCCCGGGCGGATCCCGAAAACCATCCAGAAATGATGCCGAAAGGGTTCCCAAATGATCCCGTATTAGTCGCGAAAAAGTCCCGAAATGACCCCGACGGGATCCCGGACGGATCCCGAAAACCATCCAGAAATGATGCTGAAAGGGTTCCCAAATGATCCCGTATTAGTCGCGAAAAAGTCCCGAAATGACCCCGACGGGATCCCGGACGGATCCCGAAAACCATCCAGAAATGATGCCGAAAGGGTTCCCAAATGATCCCGTATTAGTCGCGAAAAAGTCCCGAAATGACCCCGACGGGATCCCGGACGGATCCCGAAAACCATCCAGAAATGATGCCGGATGAGCCCCAAAATGATCCCGAAAAAGTCCCCAAATGACCCCGACGAGATCCCGGACGGATCCCGAAAACCATCCAGAAATGATGCCGGAAGAGCCCCCAAATGATCCCGAAAAAGTCCCCAAATGACCCCGACGATATCCCGGATGGCTCCCGAAAACCATCCAGAAATGATGCCGGAAGGGTCCCCAAATGATCGCGAAATAGTCCCGAAATGATTCCGGAATAGTCCCGAAAATGTTCCAAAATAACCCCGACGGGATCCCGGACGGATCCCGTAAACTATACAGAAATGATCCCGGAAGGGTCCCAAAATGATCCCGAAATAGTCCCGAAAAAGTCCCGAAATTACCCCGGCGTAATCCCGGACCGATCCCGAAAACCATCCAGAAATGATCCCGGAAGGGTCTCGATATGACCCTTACGGGATTACAAATAAGGTGAAGCTAATTATAAAACCATGTTAATAACGCAGCAGGCGCATTGGAGCGAATAAAAAGTTAGATAGACACATACAGGTAAAGCTAATAAAAGCGTGCTAATAAAAACAATTGATGGAGGGCGGATGGCGGGAGTAGAGGAGAGGACCACTGATCGTTCCTCCAAAATTGTCTAGATCTCGTTCTGTATGTACCAGATACCAAAAACTATTGATTTAGGAGAAAATTTAGATTGAGTTATAACAATTTATGGATTTTACACCAGAGGGGGAGATAAAGGGGGGCGGGCGGAGGGTGTCACTGCTTACTTTGTAAGCCCTCGACTTATTTGACCCCTTGAGTCTGTGATATTGGTGAAGGCCAGTATACGTAAAGTTATAATGTGTAAAAATTTTGAAAAATAATTTCTCGAAGGGTCGTGGGACCCTCACCCCTCTTTCCATGTTCGAAAAAAATTTCGCTAGTAGACTACTGTCTGTGTCCCAAATTTCATCAAAATCCGTGTAGCCATTCTGGCGTGATTCAGTCGCAAAGACGAAAAAATATAATAATTAAATTATAACTGTTCCTAGGGGGCGGGGACCACGCCCCTTTTGAAAAATATATAGCTAGTAGATCCTTCTAGACTATTGGCTATATGTGTGCAAAATTTCATCCAAATCGGCCCAGCCGTTCTTGCGTTATTGAGTCACAAAGACAAACGTCTGGACAAACATCCAAACATCCAAACATCCAAACATCCAAACATCCAAACATCCAAACATCCAAACATCTAAACATCCAAACATCCAAACATCCAAACATCTTAACATCCAAACTTTCCCATTTATAATATATATTAGATTAGACTAGCCTTTACCCGCGGCCCCGTCCGCAAGGAGAAAATGAAATATGTGGGCTATTCACGTTAGCCTGCTTATAAAGTTATCTGTTTAAAATTTTTTTCTGTCTAATGCATTTTATTTTTGTAATTGAGTAAAAAAAAGAATTTATGAGCTGATAACCTGATAGGATCCCAAAATGATAACGAAATTATCCAGAAAAAGCCACGAAATGACCCCGACGCTATCGCGGACGGATCCCGAAAACCATCCAGAAACGCCCCGGAAGTGTTTCCAAAAGTTCCCGAAGTAGTCCCAAAAAAACCCGAAATGACAACGACACGATTCTAGACTTATCCAGATAACCACACAGAAATGATGCCTGAAGGGTACCAAATTGATCCCGAAATAGTCCCGAAAAAGTTCCGAAATTACCCTGACGGGCTCCCGGACGGATCTCAGAAACCATCCAGAAAATATCCAGGAAGGGTCCCTGAATTATCCCGACTAACTCCAGAAAAAGTTCCGAAATGGCTCCGAGGGGATCCACGATGGATCGCGAAAACCATACAGAAATGATTCCGGAAGGATTCCAAAATGATCCCGAAATAGTCCGGAATTGACCCAGATGGGATCCCGCACAGATCCAGAAATGATCCCGGAAGGGTGCAAAAACTATCCCGGAAAAGTAACAAAAAATCCCGAAATGGCTCCTACGGCATCCCGGACGGATCCAGAAATGATCTCGGAAGGGTCCCCAAATCATCCCAAAATGGTCCCGAAATGACCCTGATGAATCCGGCAAACCATCAAGAAATTATGCCGGAAGGGTACCAAAATGATCCCGAAATAATACAGAAAAAGTCACGAAACGACCCCTAGAGGATCCCCAAATGATCCCGTATTAGCCCCGAAAAGGTCCCGAAATAACCCCGACGGGATCCCGTACAAATCCCGAAAACCATCCAGAAATGATGCCGGAAGGAATCCCAAATGATTCCGTAAAAGTCCCGCATTGATTCCGACGGGATCCCGAACGGATACCGAAAATCATCCAGAAGTGATGCCGGAAAGGTCCTCAAATGATCACCTAATAATCCCGAAATGACCCTTAAGGGGTAATGGACGGATCCCATAAACCATCCAGAAATGATCCCGATATATTCCCGAAGAAGTCCCGAAATGACCCTGACGGGATCTCGAAGGCACCCCCAAATGACCCTGACGGGATCCCGGACAGATCCCGAAATCCATCCAGAAATGATCTTGGGAGGGACCCCAAATGATCCCGAAAAAGTCCCGCAATGATTCCGAGGGGATCCTGATCGGATACCGATAACCATCCAGAAGTGATGCCGGAAAGGTCCTCAAATGATCACCTAATACCAAAATGACCCTGACGGCATCCCGGACTGATCCCAAAATCCATCCAGAAATGATTTTGGGAAGGTCCCAAAATTATCCCGAAATAGTCTCGGAAAAGTTCAGAAATTACCCTGACGGGTTCCCGGACGAAGCCTGAAAGCCATCTCTAAATGATCCCGAAAAAGTCCCGAAATGTACCTGACTGGACCCCGAAAGGATCCCGAAAACTATCCAGAAATGATGCCGGAAATGTCCTCAAATGATCACGTAATAGTTCCGAAAAGACCCTGACGGGATCCCGAACGGATCCCGACAACTATCTAGAAATGATGCCGAAAGGGCCCGCAAATGATCCCGTATTAGTCGAGAAAAAGTCCCGAAATGAACCCGACGGGATGCCGGACGAATCCCAAAAACCAGCCAGAAATGATGCCGGAAGGGACACCAAATGATCCCGAAAAAGTCCCGCAATAATTCCGACGGGATCCTGAGCGGATACCGAAAACCATCCAGAAGTGATGCCGAAAAGGTCCTCAAATGATAGTCTGGGAAAAGTCCAGAAATTACCCTGACGGATACCGGACGAATCCTGAAAACCAATCTTAAATGATGCCGAAAAAGTCCCGAAATGACCTTGATGGGACCCGGAAAGGATCCCGAAAACTAACCAGAAATGATGCCGGAAAGGTCCTCAAATGATCTCCCAATAGTTCCGAAAAGACCCTGACGGGATCCCGAACGGATCCCGACAACTATCCAGAAATGATACCGAAAGGGCCCGCAAATGAGCCCGTATTAGTCGAGAAAAAGTCCCGAAATGACCCCGACGGGATGCCGGACGAATCCCAAAAACCAGCCAGAAATGATGCCGGAAGGGACACCAAATGATCCCGAAAAAGTCCCGCAATAATTCCGACGGGATCCTGAGCGGATACCGAAAACCATCCGGAAGTGATGCCGAAAAGGTCCTCAAATGATAGTCTGGGAAAAGTCCAGAAATTACCCTGACGGGTTCCCGGACGAATCCTGAAAGCCATCCTTAAATGATCCCGAAAAAGCCCCGAAATGACCCTGACGGGATCCCGAAAGGATTCCAAAAACTATCCAGAAATGATGCCGGAAAGGTCCTCAAATGATCCCCTAATAGTTCCGAAATGACCGTGACGGGATCCCGAACGGATCCCGACAACTATCCAGAAATTATGCCGAAAGGGTTCGCAAATGATCCCGTATTAGTCGAGAAAAAGTCCCGAAATGACCCCGACGGGATCCCGGACGAATCCCAAAAACCATCCAGAAATGATGCCGGTAGGTATCCCAAATGATCCCGAAATAATCCCGAAATGACCTCGTCGGCATCCCGGACGGATACCGAAAATTATCCAGTAATGATGCCGGAAAGGTCCACAAATGATCCCCTAATAGTCCCGAAATTACCCTGATGGGATCCCGGACGGATCCCGAAAACCATCCAGAAATGATGCCGGAAGAGCCCCCAAATGATCCCGAAAAAGTCCCCAAATGACCCCGACGATATCCCGGACGGATCCCGAAAACCATCCAGAAATGATGCCGGAAGAGCCCCCAAATGATCCCGAAAAAGTCCCCAAATGACCCCGACATACTCCAGAAAAGGTTCCGAAATGGCTCCGAGGGAATCAACGACGGATCGCGAAAACCATACAGAAATGATTCCGGAAGGATCCCAAAATGATCCCGAAATAGTCCGGAAATGACCCAGATGGGATCCCGCACATATCCAGAAATGATCCCGGAAGGGTCCAAAAACTATCCCGGAAAAGTAACAAAAAATCCCGAAATGGCTCCTACGGCATCCCGGACGGATCCAGAAATGATCTCGGAAGGGTCCCCAAATGATCCCAAAATGGTCCCGAAATGACCCTGATGGATCCGGCAAACCATCAAGAAATTATGCCGGAAGGGTCCCCAAATGATCCCGAAATAAAACAGAAAAAGTCACGAAACGACCCCTAGAGGAACCCCAAATGATCCCGTATTAGCCCCAAAAAAGTCCCAAAATGACCCTGACGGGATCCCGAAAGGATTCCGAAAACAATACAGAAATGATGCCGGAAAGGTCCTCAAATGATCCCCTAATAGTCCCGAAATGACCGTGACGGGATCCCGACAACTATCCAGAAATGATGCCGAAAGGGTCCGCAAATGATCCCGTATTAGTCGAAAAAAAGTCCCGAAAGGACCACGACGGGATCCCGGACGAATCCCAAAAACCATCCAGAAATGATGCCGGTAGGTATCCCAAATGATCCCGAAATAGTCCCGAAATGACCTCGTCGGCATCCCGGACGGATCCCGAAAATTATCCAGAAATGATGCCGGAAAGGTTCCCAAAAGATCCCCTAATAGTCCCGAAATTACCCTAATGGGATCCCGGACGGATCCCGAAAACCATCCAGAAATGATGCCGAAAGGGTTCCCAAATGATCCCGTATTAGTCGCGAAAAAGTCCCGAAATGACCCCGACGGTATCCCGGACGGATCCCGAAAACCATCCAGAAATGATGCCGAAAGGGTTCCCAAATGATCCCGTATTAGTCGCGAAAAAGTCCCGAAATGACCCCGACGGGATCCCGGACGGATCCCGAAAACCATCCAGAAATGATGCCGGATGAGCCCCAAAATGATCTCGAAAAAGTCCCCAAATGACCCCGACGAGATCCCGGACGGATCCCGAAAACCATCCAGAAATGATGCCGGAAGAGCCACCAAATGATCCCGAAAAAGTCCCCAAATGACCCCGACGATATCCCGGACGGATCCCGAAAACCATCCAGAAATGATGCCGGAAGAGCCCTCAAATGATCCCGAAAAAGTCCCCATATGACCCCGACGAGATTCCGCACGGATCCCGAAAACCATCCAGAAATGATGCCGGAAGGGTCCCCAAATGATCGCGAAATAGTCCCGAAATGATTCCGGAATAGTCCCGAAAATGTTCCAAAATAACCCCGACGGGATCCCGGACGGATCCCGTAAACTATACAGAAATGATCCCGGAAGGGTCCCGAAATGATCCCGAAATAGTCCCGAAAAAGTCCCGAAATTACCCCGGCGTAATCCAGGACCGATCCCGAAAACCATCCAGAAATGATCCCGGAAGGGTCTCAATATGACCCTTACGGGATTACAAATAAAGTGAAGCTAATTATAAAACCATGTTAATAAGGCAGCAGGCGCATTGGAGCGAATAAAAAGTTAGATAGAAACATACAGGTAAAGCTAATAAAAGCGTGCTAATAAAAGCGTGCTAATAAAAACAATTGATGGAGGGCGGATGGCGGGAGTAGAGGAGAGGACCACTGATCGTTCCTCCAAAATTGTCTAGATCTCGTTCTGTATGTACCAGATACCAAAAACTATTGATTTAGGAGAAAATTTAGATTGAGTTATAACAATTTATGGATTTTACACCAGAGGGGGGATAAAGGGGGGCGGGCGGAGGGTGTCACTGCTTACTTTGTAAGCCCTCGACTTATTTGACCCCTTGAGTCTGTGATATTGGTGAAGGCCAGTATACGTAAAGTTATAATGTGTAAAAATTATGAAAAATAATTTCTCGAAGGGGTCGTGGGACCCCCACCCCTCTTTCCATGTTCGAAAAAAATTTCGCTAGTAGACTACTGTCTGTGTCCCAAATTTCATCAAAATCCGTGTAGCCATTCTGGCGTGATTCAGTCGCAAAGACGAAAAAATATAATAATTAAATTATAACTGTTCCTAGGGGGCGGGGACCACGCCCCTTTTGAAAAATATATAGCTAGTAGATCCTTCTAGACTATTGGCTATATGTGTGCAAAATTTCATCCAAATCGGTCCAGCCGTTCTTGCGTTATTGAGTCACAAAGACAAACGTCTGGACAAACATCCAAACATCCAAACATCCAAACATCCAAACATCCAAACATCCAAACATTTAAACATCCAAACATCTTAACATCCAAACTTTCCCATTTATAATATATACTAGCCTTTACCCGCGGCCCCGTCCGCAAGGAGAAATTTAAATATATGGGCTATTCGCGTTAGCCTGCTTATCAAGTTGTCTGTTTAAAATTTTGTTTTCTGTCTAATGCATTTTATTTTTGTAATTGAGTAAAAAAAAGAACTAAATGAGCTGATAACCTGATATGATCCCAAATGATCCCGAAATTATACAGAAAAAGCTACGAAATGACCCCCACGCTTTCGCGGACGGATCCCGAAAACCATCCAGAAATGCCCCGGAAGGGTCTCCAAAAGTTCCCGGAATAGTCCCAAAAAACCCGAAATGACAACGACACGATTCTAGACGTATCTAGAGAACCACACAGAAATGATCCCTGAAGGTGTTCCAAAATGATCCCGAAAAGATTCCGAAATGACCCTGACGGGCTCCCAGGTGGATCTCAAAAACCATCCAGAAAATATCCAGGAAGGGTCCCTAAATTATCCCGACATACTCCAGAAAAAGTTCCGAAATGGCTCCGAGGGTATCCACGACGGATCGCGAAAACCATACAGAAATGATTCCAGAAGGATCCCAAAATGATCCCGAAATAGTCCGGAAATGACACAGATGGGATCCCGCACAGATCCAGAAATGATCCCGGAAGGGTCTAAAAACTATCCCGGAAAAGTAACAAAAAATCCCGAAATGGCTCCTACGGCATCCCGGACGGATCCAGAAATGATCTCGGAAGGGTCCCCAAATGATCCCAAAATGGTCCCGAAATGACCCTGATGGATCAGGCAAACCATCAAGCAATTATGCCAGAAGGGTCCCAAATGATCCCGAAATAATACAGAAAAAGTCACGAAACGACCCCTAGAGGATCCCCAAATGATCCCGTATTAGCCCCGAAAAGGTCCCGAAATAACCCCGACGGGATCCCGGACAAATCCCGAAAACCATCTAGAAATGATGGCGGAAGGGATCCCGAATGATTCCGAAAGAGTCCCGCAATGATTCCGATGGGATCCTGAACGGATACCGAAAACCATGAAGAAGTGATGCCGGAAAGGTCCTCAAATGATCACCTAATACCAAAATAACCCTAACGGCATCCCGGACTGATCCCTAAATCCATCCAGAAATGATCTTGGGAAGGTCCCAAAATGATCCCGAAATAGTCTCGGAAAAGTCCAGAAATTACCCTGACGGGTTCCCGGACGAATCCTGAAAGCCATCCTTAAATGATCCCGAAAAAGTCCCGAAATGACCCTGACGAGACCCCGAAAGGATCCCGAAAACTATCCGGAAATTATGCCGGAAAGGTCCTCAAATGATCACCTAATACCAAAATAACCCTAACAGGCATCCCGGACTGATCCCTAAATCCATCCAGAAATGATCTTGGGAAGGTCCCGAAATGATCCCGAAAAAGTCCCGCAATGATTCCGATGGGATCCTGAACGGATACCGAAAACCATGAAGAAGTGATGCCGGAAAGGTCCTCAAATGATCACCTAATAGTCCCAAAATGACCCTGACGGCATCCCGGACAGATCCCGAAATCCATCCAGAAATGATCTTGGGAGGGTCCCAAACTGATCCCGAAATAGTCTCGGAAAAGTCCAGTAATTACCCTGACGGGATCCCGGACGAATCCTGAAAACCAATTTTAAATGATGCCGAAAAGTCCCGAAATGACCTTGATGGGACCCCGAAAGTATCCCGAAAACTATCCAGAAATGATGCCGGAACGGTCCTCAAATAATCCCTAATGTCCCCGACGGGATCCCGGACGGATCCCGAAAACCATACAGAAATGATGCCGAAAGGGTTCTCAAATGATCCCGTATTAGCCGCGAAAAAGTCCCGAAATGACCACGATGGGATCCAGGACGGATCCCGAAAACCATCAGAAATGATGCCGGAGGAGCCCCCAAATGATCCCGAAAAAGTCCCCAAATGACCACGACGAGATCCCAGACGGATCCCGAAAACCATCTAGAAATGATGCCGGAAGAGCCCCCAAATGAACCCGAAAAAGTCCCAAATTACCCCGACGAGATCCCGGACCGATCCCGAAAATCATCCAGAAATGATGCCGAAAGGATCCCCAAATGATCCCGTATTAGTAGCGGAAAAGTCCTGAAATGACCCCAACGGGATGCCGGACGAATCCCGAAGACCATCCAGAAATGATGCCTAAAGGGACCCAAAATAACCCCGAAAAAGTCCCGTAATGATCCCGGAAACCATCAAGAATTTATCTCTCGAAGGTACGCAAATGATCCCGAAAGTACCCCGGCGGGATCCCGGACCGATCCCGAAAACCATCCAGAAATGATCCCGGAAGAGTCTCGATATGACCCTTACGGGATTACAAATAAGGTGAAGCTAATTATATAACAATGTTAATAAATTGTCTAGATCTCGATCTGTATGTGCCAGATACCAAAAACTATTGATTTAGGAGAAAATTTATATTGAGTTATAACAATTTATAGATTTTACACCAGAGGGGGAGATAAAGGGGGGCCGGAGGGTGTCACTGCTTACTTTGTAAGCCCTCGACTTATTTGACCCCTTGAGTCTGTCATATTGGTGAAGGCCAGTATACTTAAAGTTATAATGTGTAAAAATTATTAAAAAGTAATTGCTCGAAGGGGTCGTGGGACCCCCACCCCTCTTTCCATGTTCGAAAAAAATTTCGCTAGTAGACTATTGTTTGTGTCCCAAATTTCATCAAAATCCGTGTAGCCATTCTGGCGTGATTCAGTCGCAAAGACGAAAAATATAATAATTAAATTATAACTGTTCCTAGGGGGCGGGGACCACGCCCCTTTTGAAAAATATATAGCTAGTAGATCCTTCTGGACTATTGGCTATATGTTTGCAAAATTTCATCCAAATCGGTCCAGCCGTTCTTGCGTGATTGAGTCACAAAAGCAAACGTCTGGACAAACATCCAAACATCCAAACATCCAAACATCTAAACATCCAAACATCCAAACATCTAAACATCCAAACATCCAAACATCCAAACATCCAAACTTTGGCATTTATAATATATAATAATATATCAGATTATGAACGTTATCTGTGCAACTTGACAATTTTATTGGTTAAACATATTTATGAAATAAATAAAAATGAATAATGCTCTGGTGAATTTATGTTCAATGTAAAGTTTATTTATGTGCAAAAGCATGGCGTGTTATGAATGTGTGTGTATGTGTGTTTGCAACAAAACTGAGATTTATTATATAACTAGCCTTTACCCGCGGCCTCGTCCGCAAGGAGAAATTTAAATATATGGGCTACTCGCGTTAGCTTGCTTATTATCTGTTTAAAATTTTGTTTTCTGTCTAATGCATTTTATTTTTGTAATTGAGTAAAAAAAAGAACTAAATGAGCTGATAACCTGATAGGATCCCAAATGATCCCGAAATTATCCAGAAAAAGCTACGAAATGACCCCCACGCTATCGCGGACGGATCCCGAAAACCATCCAGAAATGCCCCAAAAGCGTCTCCAAAAGTTCCCCGAATAGTCCCAAAAAAACCCGAAATGACAGCGACACGATTCTAGACGTATCCAGAGACCCACACAGAAATGATCCCTGAAGGTGTTCCAAAATGATCCCGAAAACGTTCCGAAAACGTTCCCGGGCGGATCTCAAAAACCATCCAGAAAATTTCCAGGAAGGGTCCCTAAATTATCCCGACATACTCCAGAAAAAGTTCCGAAATGGCTCCGAGGGGATCCACGACAGATCGCGAAAACCATACAGAAATGATTCCGGAAGGATCCCAAAATGATCCCCAAATAGTCCGGAAATGACACAGATGGGATCCCGCACCGATCCAGAAGTGATCCCGGAAGGGTGCAAAACTATCCCGGAAAAGTAATATAAAATCACGAAATGGCTCCTACGGCATCCCGGACGGATCCAGGAATAATCTCGGAAGGGTCCCCAAATGATCCCAAAATAGTCCCGAAATGACCCTGATGGATCCGGCAAACCATCAAGAAAATATGCCGAAAGGGTCCCAAAATGATCCCGAAATAATACAGAAAAAGTCACGAAACGACCCCTAGAGGATCCCCAAATGATCTCGCATTATCCCCGAAAAGGTCCCGAAATAACCCCGACGGGATCCCGGACAAATCCCGAAAACCATACAGAAATGATGCCGGAAGGAATCCCAAATGATTCCGAAAAAGTCCCGCATTGATTCCGAAATGACCCTTAAGGGGTCATGGACGGATCCCATAAACCATCCAGAAATTATCCCGATATAGACCCGAAGAAGTCCCGAAATGACCCTGACAGGATCTCGAACGCACCCCTAAATGACCCTGACGGGATCCGGGACAGATCTCTAAATCCATCAAGAAATGATCTTGGGAGGGACCCCAAATGATCCCGAAAAAATCCCGCAATGATTCCGATGGGATCCTGATCGGATACCGAAAACCATCCAGAAGTGATGCCGGAAAGGTCCTCAAATGATCACCTAATAGTCCCAAAATGAACCTGACGGCATCCCGGACAGATCCCGAAATCCATCCAGAAATGATCTTGGGATTGTCCCAAAATTATCCCGAAATAGTCTCGGAAAAGTCCAGAAATTACACTGACGGGATCCCGGACGAATCCTGAAAACCAATCTTAAATGATGCCGAAAAAGTCCCGAAATGACCCTGATGGGACCCGGAAAGGATCCCGAAAACTAACCAGAAATGATGCCGGAAAGGTCCTCAAATGATCTCCCAATAGTTCCGAAAAGACCCTGACGGGATCCCGAACGGATCACGACAACTATCCAGAAATGATACCGAAAGGGCCCTCAAATGATCCCGTATTAGTCGAGAAAAAGTCCCGAAATGACCCCGACGGGATGCCGGACGAATCCCAAAAACCATGCAGAAATGATGTCGGAAGGGACCCCAATGATCCCGAAAAAGTCCCGCAATTATTCCAACGGGATCCTGAACTGATACCGAAAACCATCCAGAAGTGATGCCGGAAAGGTCCTCAAATGCTCACCTAATAGTCCCAAAATGACCCTGACGGCATCCCGGACAAATCCCGAAATCCATCCAGAAATGATCTTGGGAAGGTCCAAAATGATCCCGAAATAGTCTCGGAAAAGTCCCGAAATTACCCTGACGGGTTCCCGGACGAATCCCGAAAGCCATCCTTAAATGATCCCGAAAAAGCCCCGAAATGACCCTGACGGGAACCCGAAAAAATTCCGAAAACTATCCAGAAATGATGCCGGAAAAGTCCTCAAATTATCCCCTAATAGTCCCGAAATGACCGTGACGGTATCCCGAACGGATCCCGACAACTATCCAGAAATAATGCCGAAAGGGTCCGCAAATGATCCCGTATTAGTAGAGAAAAAGTCCCGAAATAACCACGACGGGATCCCGGACGAATCCCAAAAACCATCCAGAAATGATGCCGGTAGGTATCCCAAATGATCCCGAAATAATCCCGAAATTACCTCTTCGGCATCCCGGACGGATACCGAAAATTATCCAGAAATGATGCCGGAAAGGTCCACAAATGATTCCCTAATAGTCCCGAAATTACCCTGACGGGATCCCGGACGGATCCCGAAAACCATCCAGAAATGATGCCGAAAGGGTTCCAAATGATCCCGTATTAGTCGCGAAAAAGTCCCGAAATGTCCCCGACGGCATCCCGAACGGATCCCGAAAACCGTCCAGAAATGATGCCGGAAGAGCCCCAAATGATCCCGAAAAGGTCCCCAAATGACCCCGACGAGATCCCGGACGGATACCGAAAACCATTGAGAAATGATGCCGGAAGAGCCCCCAAATGATCCCGAAAAAGTCCCCAAATGACCCCGACGAGATCCCGGACAGATCCCGAAAACCATCCAGAAATGATGCCGGAAGATCCCCCAAATGATCCCGAAAAAGTCCCCAAATGACCCCGACGAGATCCCGGACGGATCCCGAAAACCATCCAGAAATGATCCCGAAAAAGTCCCCAAATGACCCCGACGAGATCCCGAACTGATCCCGAAAACCATCCAGAAATGATGCCGAATGATCCCGTATTAGTCGCGAAAAAGTCCCGAAATGACCCCGACGGGATGCCGGACGAATCCCGAGGACCATCCAGAAATGATGCCTAAAGGGACCCAAAATAACCCCGAAAAAGTCCCGTAATGATCCCGGAAACCATCAAGAATTTATCTCTCCAAGGTACGCAAATGATCCCGAAAGTACCCCGACGGGATCCCGGACGGATCCCGAAAACCATCCAGAAATGATGCCGGAAGGGTCCCCAAATGATTGCGAAATAGTCCCGAAATGATTCCGGAATAGTCCCGAAAATGTCCCTAAATAACCCCGACGGGATCCCGGACGGATCCCGAAAACTATACAGAAATGATCACGGAAGGGTCCCAAAATGATCCCGAAATAGTCCCGAAAAAGTCCCGAAATTACCCCGGCGTAATCCCGGACCGATCCCGAAAACCATCCAGAAATGATCCCGGAAGGGTCTCGATATGACCCTTACGGGATTACAAATACGGTGAAGCTAATTATAAAACCATGTTAATAAGGCAGCAGACGCATTGGAGCGAATAAAAAGTTACATAGAAACATACAGGTAAAGCTAATAAAAGCGTGCTAATAAAAACAATTGATGGAGGGCGGATGGCGGGAGTAGAGGAGAGGACCACTGATCGTTCCTCCAAAATTGTCTAGATCTCGTTCTGTATGTACCAGATACCAAAAACTATTGATTTAGGAGAAAATTTATATTAAGTTATAACAATTTATAGATTTTACACCAGAGGGGTAGATAAAGGGGGGCGGGCGGAGGCTTTCACTGCTTACTTTGTAAGCCCTCGACTTATTTGACGCCTTGAGTCTGTGATATTGGTGAAGGCCAGTATACGTAAAGTTATAATGTGTAAAAATTATTGAAAAATAATTTCTCGAAGGGGTCGTGGGACCTCCGCCCCTCTTTCCATGTTCGAAAAAAATTTCGCTAGTAGACTACTGTCTGTGTCCCAAATTTCATCAAAATCCGTGTAGCCATTCTGGCGTGATTCAGTCGCAAAGACGAAAAAATATAATAATTAAATTATAACTGTTCCTAGGGGGCGGGGACCACGCTAGTAGATCCTTCTAGACTATTGGCTATATGTGTGCAAAATTTCATCCAAATCGGTCCAGCCGTTCTTGCGTTATTGAGTCACAAAGACAAACGTCTGGACAAACATCCAAACATCCAAACATCCAAACATCCAAACATCCAAACATCTTAACATCCAAACTTTCCCATTTATAATATACTAGCCTTTACCCGCGGCCCCGTCCGCAAGGAGAAAATTAAATATATGGGATATTCACGTTAGCCTGCTTATCAAGTTATCTGTTTAAAAAGATGTTTCTGTCTAATACATTTTATTTTTGTAATTGAGTAAAAAAAGAACTAAATGAGCTGATAACCTGATAGGATCCCCAAATGATCCCGAAATTATCCAGAAAAATCCACGAAATGACCCCGACGCTATCGCGGACAGATCCCAAAAACCATCTAGAAATGCCACGGAAGGGTCTCCAAAAGTTCCCGGTATAGTCCTAAAAACCCGAAATGACAACGACACGATTCTAGACTTATCCAGAGAACCACAAAGAAATGATGCCTGAAGGGTACCAAAATGATCCCGAAATAGTCCCGAAAAAGTTCCGAAATGACCCTTACGGGCTCCCGGACGGTTCTCAAAAACCATCCAGAAAATATCCAGGAAGGGTCCTTAGGGGATCCACGACGGATCGCGAAAACCATACAGAAATTATTCCGGAAGGGTCCCAAAATGATCCCGTATTAGTCCCGAAAAAGTCCTGAAATGACCCCGACGGGATCCCAGACGGATTCCGAAAACTATCCAGAAATGATGCCGGAAAGATCCTCAAATTATCCCCTAATAGTCCCGAAATGACCCTGACGGGATCTCGAACGGACTCCTAAATGACCCTGACGGGATCCCGGACAGATCTCGAAATCCATTCAGAAATGATCTTGGAAGGGCCCAAAATAATCCCGAAACAATCTCTGAAAAGTCCAGAAATTACCCCGACGGGATCCCGCACGGATCCCAAAAACTATCCCGAAATGACCGAAAACCATCCAGAAATTATGCCGGAAGGGACCCCAAATGATCCCGAAATAGTCCCGAAAAAGTTCCGAAATGACCCGGAAGGGATCCCGGACGGATCCCGAAAACCATCCAGAAATTATGCCGAAAGGGTCCCCAAATGATCCGATACCAGTCGATAAAAAGTCCCGAAATAACCCCGACGGGATCCCGGACGGATCCTCAAAATCATATAGAAATGATGCCGGAAGGTACCCCAAATGATCCCGAAATAGTCCCGAAATGACCCTGGAAGGATCCCGTACGGATCCCGAAAACCATCCAGAAATGATGCCGAAAGGCTCCCCTAATTATCCCGTATTAGTCCCGAAAAAGTCCTGAAATGACCCCGACGGAATTCCTGACGGATCCCGAAAAGCATCCAGAAATAATGCCGAAAGGGTCCCCAAATCATCCCGTATTAGTCGAGAAAAAGTCCTGAATTGAGCCCGTTGGGATCCCGGATGGATCCCGAAAACTATCCAGAAATGATGCCGGAAGGTATCCCGAAATAGTCCCGAAATGACCCTGACGGGATCCCGGACGGATCCCGAAAACCATCTAGAAATGATGCCGGAAGGTACCCCAAATGATCCCGAAATAGTCCCGAAATGACCTCGACGGGATACCGGAGGGATGCCGAAAACCATCCAGAAATGATGCCGAAAGCGTCCCCAAATGATCCCGTATTAGTCGAGAAAAATTCCCGAAATGACCCCGACGGGATCCCGGACGGATCCTCAAAACCATATAGAAATGATGCCGGAAGGTACCCCAAAGGCTCTCGAAATAGTTCCGTAATGAACCTGACGGGATCCCGAACGGATCCCATAAACCATCTAGAAATGGTGCCGGAAGGTATCCCAAATGATCCCGAAATAGTACCGAAATGACCCTGACGGGATCCCGGACAGATCCCGAAAACCATCTAGAAATGATGCCGGAAGGTACCCCAAATGATCCCGAAATATTCCCGAAATGACCCCGACGGGATCCCGGACGGATCCCGAAAACCATCCAGAAATGATGCCGAAAGCGTCCCCAAATGATCCCGTATTAGTCGAGAGAAAGTCCCGAAATGACCCTGACGGGTTCCCGGACGGATCCCGAAAAGCATCCAGATATGATGCCGAAAGGGTCCCCAAATGATCCCGTATAAGTCGAGAAAAAGTCCCGAAATGACCAAGACGGGATCCCGGACGGATCCCGAAAACCATCCAGAAATGATGCCGAAAGCGTCCCCAAATGATCCCGTATTAGTAGAGAAAAAGTCCCGAAATGACCCCGACGGGTTGCCGGACGGATCCCGAAAAGCATCCAGATATGATGCCGAAAGGGTCCCCAAATGATCCCGTATAAGTCGAGAAAAAGTCGCGAAATGACCAAGACGGGATCCCGGACGGATCCGGAAAACCATCTAGCAATGGTGACGGAAGCTACCCTAAATGATCCTGTATTAGTCGAGAAAAAGTCCCGAAATGACCCTGACGGGTTCCCGGACGGATCCCGAAAAGCATCCAGATATGATGCCGAAAGGGTCCCCAAATGATCCCGTATAAGTCGAGAAAAAGTCCCGAAATGACCAAGACGGGATCCCGGACGGATCCCGAAAACCATCCAGAAATGATGCCAAAAGCGTCCCCAAATGATCCCGTATTAGTCGAGAAAAAGTCCTGAAATGACCCCGACGGGTTGCCGGACGGATCCCGAAAAGCATCCAGATATGATGCCGAAAGGGTCCCCAAATGATCCCGTATAAGTCGAGAAAAAGTCGCGAAATGACCAAGACGGGATCCCGGACGGATCCCGAAAACCATCTAGCAATGGTGACGGAAGCTACCCTAAATGATCCTGTATTAGTCGAGAAAAAGTCCCGAAATTATCAAGACGGGATCCCGGACGGATCCCGAAAACCATCTAGAAATGATGCCGGAAGGTACCCCAAATGATCCCGAAATAGTCCCGAAATGGCCCCGATGGGATCCCGGACGGATCCCGAAAACCATCCAGAAATGATGCCGAAAGCATCCCCAAATGATCCCGTATTAGTCGAGAAAAAGTCCCGAAATGACCCCGACGGGTTCCCGGACGGATCCCGAAAAGCATTCAGATATGATGCCGAAAGGGTCCACAAATGATCCCGTATAAGTCGAGAAAAAGTCCCGAAATGACCAAGATAGGATCCCGGACGGATCCTGAAAACCATCCAGAAATGGTGCCGAAAGCGTCCCCAAATGATCCCGTATTAGTCGAGAAAAAGTTCCGAAATGACCCCGACGGGATCGCGGACGGATCCCGAAAACCATCTAGAAATGATGCCGGAAGGTATCCCAAATAATCCCGAAATAGTCCCGAAATGACCCCGACGGGATCCCGGACGGATCCCGAAAACCATCCAGAAATGATGCCGAAAGCGTCCCCAAATGATCCCGTATTAGCGAGAAAAAGTCCCGAAATGACCCCGACGGGTTCCCGGACGGATCCCGAAAACCATCTAGAAATGATGCCGGAAGGTACCCCAAATAATCCCGAAATAGTCCCGAAATGACCCCGACGGGATCCCGGACGGATCCCGAAAAGCATCCAGATGTGATGCCGAAAGGGTCCCCAAATGATCCCGTATAAGTCGAGAAAAAGTCCCGAAATGACCAAGACGGGATCCAGGACGGATCCCGAAAACCATCTAGCAATGATGACGGAAGCTACCTTAAATGATCCTGTATTAGTCGAGAAAAAGTCCCGAAATTACCACGACGAGATCCCCAAATGATACCGAAATAGTCCCGAAATGACCCTGACGGGATCCCGGACGGATCCCGAAAACCATCGAGAAATGAAGCCGGTAGGTACCCCAAATGATCCCCAAATAGTACCGAAATGACCCTGACGGGATCCCGAAAACCATCTAGCAATGATGCCGGAAGCTACCCCAAATGATCCCGTATTAGTCGAGAAAAAGTCCCGCAGTTACCCCGACGGGATCCCGGACGGATCCAGAAAACCGTCTAGAAATGAAGCCGGAAGGTACCCCAATGATCCCGGAATAGTCCCGAAATGACCCTGATAGGATCCTGGACGGATCCCGAAAACCATCTAGCAATGATGCCGGAAGGTACCTCAAATGAACCCGTATCAGTCGAGAAAAAGTCCCAAAGTTACCCTGAAGGGATCCCGAAAACCATACATAAATGATGCCGAAAAGGTCCCGAAATGATCCCGTATAAGTCGAGAAAAAGTCCCGAAATGACCAAGACGGGATCCCGGACGGATCCCGAAAACCATCCAGAAATGATGCCGAAAGCGTCCCCAAATGATCCCGTATTAGTCGAGAAAAAGTCCCGAAATGACCCCGACGGGATCCCGGACGGTTCCCGAAAACCATCTAGAAATGATGCCGGAAGGTACCCCAAATGATCCCGAAATAGTCCCGAAATTACCAAGACGAGATCCGGGACGGATCCCGAAAACCATCCAGAAATTATGCCGGAAAATCCCCCAAATGATCCCGAAAAAGTCCCGAAATGACCAAGACGGGATCCCGGACGGATCCCGAAAACCATCCAGAAATGATGCCGAAAGCGTCCCCAAATGATCCCGTATTAGTCGAGAAAAAGTCCCGAAATGACCCCGACGGGATCCCGGACGGATCCCGAAAACCATCTAGAAATGATGCCGGTAGGTACCCCAAATGATCCCCAAATAGTACCGAAAAAAGTCCCGAAATGACCCCGACGGGTTCCCGAACGGATCCCGAAAAGCATCCAGAGATGATGCCGAAAGGGTCCCAAATGATCCAGTATAAGTCGAGAAAAAGTCCCGAAATGACCAAGACGGGATCCCGGACGGATCCCTAAAACCATCTAGCAATGATGCCGGAAGCTACCCCAAATGATCCCGTATTAGTCGAGAAAAAATCCAGAAATGACCCCGACGGGATCCCTGATGGATCCCGAAAACCATCTAGAAATGATGCTGGAAGGTACCTCAAAGGGACCCGTATTAGTCGAGAAAAAGTCCCAAAATGACCCTGAAGGGATACCGAACGGATCCCGAAAACCATACAGAAATGATGCCGAAAAGGTCCCCAAATGATCCCGTATTAGTCGAGAAAAAGTCTCGAAATGACCCCGACGGGATCCCTGATGGATCCCGAAAACCATCTAGAAATGATGCCGGAAGGTACCTCAAAGGAACCCGTATTAGTCGAGAAAAAGTCCCAAAATGACCCTGAAGGGATCCCGAACGGATCCCGAAAACCGTACAGAAATGATGCCGAAAAGGTCCCCAAATGATCCCGTATTAGTCGAGAAAAAGTCCCGAAATGACCCCGACGGGATCCCGGACGGATCCCGAAAACCATCGAGAAATGATGCCGAAAGGGTCCCCAAATGATCCCGTATTAGTCGAGAAAGCGCCCCGAAATGACCCTGACGGGATACGGAAGGAACCCGAAAACCATCCAAGAATGATGCCGAAAGGGTCCTCAAATGATCCCGTATCAGTCGAGAAAAAGTCCAGAAATGACCCCGACGGGACCCGGACGGATCCCGAAAACCATCCAGAAATGATGCCGAAAGGGTCCCCAAATGATCCCGTCTTAGTCGAGAAAAAGTTCCGAAATGACCCCGACGGGATCCCGGACGGATCCCGAAAACCGTTCAGAAATGAGGCCGGAAGGGTCCCCAAATGATCGCGAAATAGTCCCGAAAAATCCCGGAATAGTCCCGAAAATGTCCCAAAATAATCCCGACGGAATCCTGGACGGATCCCGAAAACTATACACAAATTATCCCGGAAGGGTCCCAAAATAATCCCGGAATAGCCCCGAAAAAGTCCAGAAATGACCCCGGCGGGATCGCGGACGGATTCCGAAAACCATCCAGAAATATTCCCGGAAGGGTCTCGATATGACCCAAACGGGATTCCAAATAGGGTGAAGATAATTATAAAACCATGTTAATAAGGCAACAGGCGCGTTGGAGCGAATGAAGAGTTACAAATAAACATACAGGTAAAGCTAATAAAAGCGTGCTAATAAAAACAATTGAAGGAGGGCGGATGGCGGGACGTACCGCATAGATAAAAAATTGACGCTCAGATGTGAGAGTTTTGTGTCTAGTGTAAATAAGCAGTGCAGACCTTGACGATTGAAGAAACTGAAGCCTCTGGTATAAATAGTTTGGCTCCTGCGTATGAATAACCTTATGTATGAACAACACTGTTCTGAATGTTAACAAATTTTCAAAAGAAATATTTACCAACTTTACGGCATACGCAGACACATGGTCGAGTCGTTTTAGCCTAAATACGTATCTGGCAATATTGTTATAAACAACATTAAGCTTAGTTTTACATACGGAGTCGCAATTAGCATAAATCTCACAGCCATACAGTAGCGTAGGTATTAAGTACGCTTTTGCAAGAAGAAGTCTAATGTGTAAAGGAGTGAAATACTGTGTTAGCCATAGTGTACGAAGCATTCCATACACTTTACCTACTCTACTAATGATATGATTATTCCATGTCAGAGTTTGATTAAATACCAAACCAAGGTTTTTCGCTGAGTCAACATATTCAATAGCTGCACCGTCTAGCATTACCTTGTCTAAGTTTCGTGTATCGAAGGCTTTTCTGCGAATGACAATACATTTAGATTTGGCAGGATTAATTGATAAACCATTTGCAGATGCCCATGCACTTACATTCGTCAATTCAGAGTTAATATCATTAATACACATGCCAACACTATCAAGAGGACAGCACACATATAGTTGAACATCATCAGCATAAATATGAACATTACAATATCTTAGCGCGAGCATAGGAAACAGATATATCAAATAGAATTACAAAACCGTTACCAAAAAGCTAATAAGACTTTGCAAGAGTTTGCTTCGGATGTTGAAAGGTTGGCTCATTTGGCAAATGCGGACGCACCCGTGGAATACACCGAGAGGGTAAAAATCCAGAGTAAATGGCATACGGATGTGGAAACGAAGCGAGCTACATGCACAAACCCAAAACTAACATTTGTTGAGACGGTATCCTATGCACTGACTCAGGAAACAGCGTCACTCTTGAGTAAGCCCGCATACAAAGCTTATCGCGTGGAAGTGGAATGGCCAGACAGGGTAGACACAAATTTGGAAGCATGAAAAGGAACGCAGCAGAAAAACGATGGCGTCAAATGCTTTAAGTATGGAAAGTCAGGGCGCATTGCACGTTATTGCAGTACCAACCCTAACAGTTCCAACAATGTGAGTGGCCGTAAACGCAGAGCTGAAGGAAATGAGCAAATCTCCAAGACCACTCAATCGTTAAAGTAAAGCGAGTCAGCCGCAAGAGCTGACAGCTGGCTCCCGCAACTGAATGCCCCATAATCTCTATCTCGCAGATTGGAAGAAGGTCGAGCAATCCTACTGTCGCAGGACATGTGGATGGAAATGAACGTTAACTGACTGTAGATACGGGCGCATCTCATTCCATTATTCGATCAGATTTAGTCAACAAAAATAATAGACCATTGCTTGGAGCAAGATTTCGTACAGCCACGGGAGAGGACACTCAGGTAATTGGAGAAGTAGCATGTGAAGTAGCAATTGGAAGAGTCACGGTACTACACAATTTTATAGTGGCAGAGATTGTTAATGAAATCATAATTGGAGTGGACTTCTTAATCGATCAAGGCATCAAGATCGGCATGCAAAGCAAGAAGATGCGATATAAGAACATGGATCTGCCACTTAATTTCGGCTACGAGAAAGACTATAGCAGCAAACGAGTGCTGGTGGTGGAGAATCAGCAAATACCACCAAAATCGGAGGCAGTAATTTGGGCGAAGGTTGATGGAGATTTTGGGACAAACAAATTGTGGCTTGTCGAAGCAGCAAACAAATCAACACCGAACGTACTTGTAGAAAAAACCCTGGCTATGACAAAACAAGATGGACGCATTCCGGTAAGAGTACTCAATGAGTTCAAGTCAACACACAAACTGACAAAAGGAGCTATTTTGGGAAGATGCTAAGATGCTGAAATAGTTATTAACTGTGAACAGTTCCAGGAACACGTTTGAACTAGCATGACTGATCTTTCAAATGACATCACGGCATGGACGGAGGGGCTAGATCAAGATTATCAGAGTAAGGCAAAGCAACTGCTCCTAAAGTACGCAAACATATTTGACCAGGATGGTTCCAAACCAGGCCGCACCAATGTTGTGAAACATCAAATTGACACTGGAGACGCGAGGCCGATACGTGAAGCTCCTCGTAGTGTTCCACTGGCGAAGCGGGAAGTTGTGAGTCAAATCGTACAAGAAATGAGCGACAGCGGCGTCATCGAACCATCAGCTAGTCCATGGAGCTCACCGGCGGTACTTGTGAAGAAGAAGGATGGGAAAATGAGGTTTTGCGTGGAATACCGCAAGTTGAACGACATCACGAAAAAGGATAGTTACCCATTGCGAAGAGTTGACAATACTCTGGACTCGCTATCTGGTACGAAATGGTTTTCCACACTGGACTTGAAAAGCGGCTACTGGCAAGTTGAGGTGAAGGAGGAAGATAAAGAGAAAACAGCCTTCAGTGTCGGTGATGGTCTTTGGCAATTTACAGTGATGCCTTTAGGGCTTTGTAATGCACCAGCTACTTTTGAGAGACTCATGGACCAGGTACTGAAAGGACTACATTGGAAAACATGCTTGGCGTACCTGGACGACATCATCGTATTAGGCAAGAACTTTGATGAACATTTTAAGAACTTGGAGGAAGTTTTCCAGTGAATAGCTGGCGCTGGTCTGAAACTAAGTCCCAAAAAGTGTTCGCTGTTTAAAAAGGAAGTAAATTATTTGGGTCACAAGGTAACGACAGAAGGTATCTGTACAGCGAATGAAAAGATAGAGGCAGTAAAGGATTGGCCAAGACCACAGAACTTGCACGAATTAAGAAGTTTCCTTGGGCTGTGCACATATTACCGCCGATTTGTACCAAACTTTTCCAGCGTAGCCCATAGCCTCCATGAGCTTACAAGAAAAAAGAAAGTTTTTGAATGGAAGAAGGAGCATGAAGTGTCTTTCCAAACATTGAAGGAACGTTTGTGTACTGCCCCAATGTTGGCATATCCGATTCCAGGAGCAACATTTATTCTAGATACAGATGCGAGTGGACATGCTTTAGGAGGCGTTTTATCACAACTGGTCGACGGACAGGAGAAGGTAGTTGCATATTACAGCCGTTCGATTGGAAACCCAGAGAGGAACTATTGCGTTACACGGAGAGAGCTGTTGGCATTGGTAGAGTGCATTAAACATTTTCACAAATACCTCTACGGCCAGCTATTCCGCGTCATTGATTGATTTTTCCATTGAGCATCGAAAAGGTAGTACCCATGGAATTGCTGATGCAATGTCACGAAGGCCATGTAGTTTGGAATGGAAGCACTGTTCAAAGGCCGAGGCTAAAGGAGACATTATAGATGTCCGGCAAATGACTGTAACGTGTACGGATGAATAGGACAAGGAACAACTAAGAAAGTGTCAGCTAGAAGATACAGATCTGTCACATGTTATGCAAGGGCTCGAATGAAACGAAAGACCAAACAGAGTGGAGATGTCAGCAGAGAGTCCCATTGCGAAGTCATTTAGAATTGATATCCGGTTGCCTTCATCGAGTATGGGAGAGTGATGATGGTCAATGCAAGAAGAAACTGATAGTTGTTCCCAGAAAGAGGATTCCTGACGTGCTCACCGAGCTGCATAATGGTCCAAGTGGAGGTCATCTTGGAATCACGAAGACGCTCGATAAAATTAAGCAGAGATTCTATTGGGTTGGTTGCCGTCAGTCGGTCACCGAGTGGATTGCCAACTGCGAAGTTTGCAACAGAGCGAAAGGGCCCAAAACACGAAGTCATGGCCAGATGAAGCAGTATATTTCAGGTGCACCATTTGAAAGGATCGCCATGGATGTTGCAGGTCCATTTCCTACTAGCAACCGCGGAAACAAATACGTACTGGTGGTTATGGATTATTTCAGTAAATGGCCAGAGGTATACCCAATCCCAAACCAAGAAGCGAAAACAGTAGCAGAAGTGGTTACAAACGATTGGGTTGCAAGGTATGGTGTATCAATGGAGTTACATTCTGACCAAGGCAGGAATTTTGAATCAGCTGTGTTCCAAGAAATGTGTAAGAAGTTGGGCATTCGAAAAAGACGGACGACTGCATTGCATCCTCAGTCTGATGGTATGGTGGAACGTTTCAATAGAACATTGGAGGAGCATTTAAGGAAAGTAGTAGAAAAGTACCATAAGGAGTGGGATACACACATATCATTATTCTTGATGGCTTACCGATCGGCAGTACATGAGACAACGGGCCAAACTCCCGCAAAGGTAATTTTTGGCAATGACCTTCGACTGCTAGCTGATTTGAAGTATGGGATAGATGCCGATGTGAAGAGAAATGTCAAGAAATCCACTGGTGTCTTGGAAGAAGAGCTGAGAGAGATACACGATCTGGTAAGGCAACGAGCAAAGATTATGAGTGACAAGATGAAAGCCAGATACGATAAAGCAATTAATTCGGAAGGGTTTCAGGAAGGATATTTGGTGCTGTTATACAACCCACAACGAAAAAAGGTTTGTCCCGAAATTGCAGTGTAATTGGGAAGGCCCATATACAGTTGTAAAACGGATCAACGATGTAGTGTACCGCATACAAACCATTGGCAAACCACGAACCAAAATGAAAGTGGTTCATTTGGAAAGGCTGACAGCGTTTAGATCGAGAGATTTGTCCCATCGGGACGATCAGACTTAGGTGGAGGGCAGTGTGACGAATATTAGCAACACTAAGGGATATCTACTATCATCTCTAAGCCGATGCTAAGCAGTGACTTGTATACACATCAATAAATCAATAATTATGTCTACCCATATGTCCATACGAGCAGCGGGGAAGAGACGCACAAACACATGCATATATCTTATCTGAGATGCTCACAAAAGAAGGCAATAATTTGTGCAAGTATCACTCACATATAAACGCACATATGAGAAGCTATAAGCGTATTTATAGCTGGTAATTTTATAGCTGATAACTAACTAGTAAATTCTAGAATAGAAACGCCTGAAAATATGCAAGGAGGAAACCAGACAGTATAAAAGGCAGCAACAGTAGAGGCACGACAATCAGTTTTGATTAAGCATGCTATCTGTCGAGCAATAGAAGTGTTATTTTGAAAGTAGTCTAATAAACCGTTTTGCATTATCGAATATTGGAGTTATTTATTCAACAGTTTAGTGATTCGAACGTTAGCAGAAGGTTGCAAATAAGCGGAATTGCACTAAATTCGTTACAGTGTGGTGGAACGATTCAATAGAACCTTGGGTGAGCACTTAAGGAAAGTAGTCGACAAGTTCCATAAAGAGTGGGATACACACATATCATTATTCTTGATGGCTTACCGATCGGCAGTGCATGAGACGACGGGCCAAACTCCCGCAAAGGTAATTTTTGGAAATGACCTTCGACTGCCAGCTGATTTGAAGTTTCGGATAGATGCCGATGCGGAGAGAAATGCCAAGAAATCCACTGGTGTCTTGGAAGAAGAGAAGAGAGAAATACACGATCTTGTAAGGCAACGAATGAAGATTATGAGTGACAAGATGAAAGCCAGATACGATAAAGCAATTAATTCGGAAGGTTTTCGGTAAGGAGATTTGGTGCTGCTATACAACCCACAACGAAAAAAAGGATTGTCACCGAAATTGCAGTGTAATTGGGAAGGCCCATACAAAGTTGTGAAACGTATTAATGATATAGTTTACCGCATACAAACAATTGGGAAACCACGAACCAAAATGAAAGTGGCTCATTTGGAAAGATTGACAGAGTTTATATCAGGAAATTTGTCTGATCGGGACGATCCGACTCACAAATCACACACACAAGGTTACGCATTGCGCATGTAAACAAAAGATCAGCTATTTTTTATGGGCAATTTTTATGTCATTTTCCTTTAGCTCTTGTTTTTTTTTTCTCTTTCTTTCATTCGCTCAAGCAGTCAAGTGTGACGTAAATGCGCAGAACGAAGCAATTTTGAACTCGTGAATGCGCAATCTTCTGTGTATGATTTGTGATCCGACTTAGGTGAAGGGCAGTGTGGCGAATTTTCACATCACTAAATGAATGCAAAACAACAAAAACATTAAAACAAGCTACATAAACACATTAATCATCATTCACATACATACAAATAATGGCAACAATGAGATAACTCACACACAGGTGTAGTCATAAGCCGAAGTAGTACTCACGCATACACCCGCATTGGCTATAAGAGACACATACCCATTCTACTCGCGTGCGGGCCAAACGGCCATTGCCCTGTAATAGTGGCCGTGATTCTGTATATTTCCTGCCTAGACCTATTTAGTAGATCATCGGTTCTTTTCTGATTGTACTCTGGCCACATTAGTTTCGTGGTTCTACAGGTGTGCGTAGAGTACCAATCACGGATTGCTATTTCCCTAAGATATGTGAGAATGTCTCTTTTAATTGATGTGAGTGGTCGATGCACCGCGACTGCTTCCGTGATGTCTAACGATGCTCCCGCCTTTGCTATTTCATCCGCTTTTTCGTTGCCGTCAAGGTTCCTGCGGCCGGGTACCCAGCTGAGTGTGATAGCTGCCTGGTTAGCTGCTTCGCGTAGCACCCTCTTACAGTTATCGACGGATTTTGAGGCTTTGTACGGTGATTCTAGCGCTTTTAGCGCTGCTTGACTCTCGGAGTATATGACTATCTCACCGTCACTTTGTCGGCCGACCAATACGTTCTAGAGGGTATCTGCACCTTGTAATTTCTGTCGAGGATCAGTATTTTTGAGAGGTAATCTGTTGTCGAATCCACATCGGCGAGCCTTGTTAGGATGTCACTGTGGCCATATCGTTTTTCTGTCCAGCATCCAGACTCCCTTAGCCTGATGGCTGAGCTGATCGCTGTATATCTGATGTGGAGAGCCAGTGGCATCAGGTTAAGTATAACATTTAGTGTGTCCGTCGGGCATGATCTAAGTGCACCTGTTACCCCTGCGCATGCTGCCCTTTGTATTTTGTCTAGTTTTTTAGTGTTGTATTGCTTGTTCAGGGCAGGCAACCGTGCTATGGCTCCGTACGTCAGGATGGGCCTTATGACTGCCGTATAGAGCCACATCATGAGTGTTGGCTTTAGCCCCCAATTTCCGCTGACTATTCTCTTGCACGAGTAGTATGCGATATACGCCTTCTCTACCCTTTTTTCGATATTGGTTTTCCAATTTAACTTGTTGTATATTACGACGCCTAGGTACTTAACTCTAGTTGAGAGCGAGAGTTCCGTACCATCTAGTGAGGGCAGTCGAAATGTTGGTATTTTCGTTCTGTTACTGAACAGTATCAGTTCTGTTTTGATAGGGTTGATGTTGAGGCCGGACGATGCCGCCCAGGTGTGTAGCCTGCTTAGTGCACCCTGAAGGATGTCGCTTAGAGTGGAGGGAAAATCCCCCGAGACTGCAATCACCACGTCGTCTGCGTATGCTACTGCTTTAACACCATTCTTGTCGAGTTCGAGTAGTATCTCGTTCGGTGCAATGACCCAGAACAGTGGCGAGAGGACTCCGCCCTGGGGTGTACCTCTACCAACTTTGCGGGTCATTGTCACTGAGCCCATATCCGCTTGTATGGTTCTGTTTTCCAGCATTGATTGAGTCCATCCAAAAATGTGGTTGTCAACTCCGGCCCTTTGCCGGGCTTTCACAATTGTGCCCGTTTCGGATCATTGGATCACCTAGCTTTTGTAGCATTACCGGGATAATGCCATCAAGACCGGGCGATTTGAATGGAGAGAAGCCATTTATGGCAAACCTGATCTTTTCGCTGTCTATTATCCTGTCCAGTAAGCCTTCTGGGGGCTGAGAGTCCCTGCAGAGAGATTATTTTACTGGTGCTAGATCGCATCCAGGGAAGTGAGTATTGATGAGTGTGCCCAGGGAGTCCTCTGCTGAGTTTGTCCATAGGCCTGCCTCACTTCTTACGAGGTGATTGTTGTGGTGTTCTTTGGACAGAATTTTACTCAGTCTGGAGAACTCACGAGTGTTCTCTATTGAGGAGCAGAAGGATTGCCAGGACACAGCCTTCGCTACCCTTATAGCTTTTTTGTATGCTTTGAGCGCCTCCCTATATAGGCTGCCACTCCTTGGTTATGAGGCACTCATTAAATGACTTCCGTACTGTCGTTCTAAGTTTCCTAAGGTCCCCGCTCCAGCAGGATGGGGTGCACTTGTTGTAAGAGGTAGTTAACGCGAGCTCTACCTTGCCGACTAGCTCATCGAGCTTTTGCGGGCAGTTTATGTTAGGTTCGCTTATTTCTAAAGCTGGCGTAGATAGCCTTACAAATTTATCCCACTTTGTTCTTCTTGGGTTTCTGTAGCGGTGAGTCTGGCCAGATCCAAATTTGATGTCGAAGAAGATCCAACGGTGGTCCGAGAGAGAGGCTTTGTCTGACCCTCTCCAGATTTCCACTAGCGCCGGGTCATCGTCGGTTGTCAAAGTTAAATCTGGCCGCTGTTGCAAATACTGAGGTTAGAATTAAGAATAAAGTGTAGAGGGGGCCCACCTCTCTCGTTGGTTGAGGAGCTGCCCCATATCGTGTTTCTTGCATTGGCGTCGCAGCCGATAATTATGCTGCACCCGCCGCTATTATTTATAAAGTGCGCCAGCTCTGTAGGTGGAGCCATCCTGTCATGGGCCATGTAGGCCGATACCACGTATATAGCCTGGTTGGACACGCCCTTTAGCTTTACCACTGTTAGGTCTGCTGTGCTGTAATTTGAACATAAGAAAGCATTTATACCTTTGTTGATTAAAATGCCTGCTCTTGGCTTACCTGCATCCGTTTTGAAGAACAGATTGTGTGTGCTGATTTCCTGATTGTAGACCCAGGGCAGTTGGATTAAGGTGATGTGGATGTCCTCCTCACCGAGAAGGATTTTAAGATAATCTGTAGCACTTTTAGAATGCTGCAGATTAATCTGCATACACTTAGACTTCTGTTGTGTCCCCGTCCCTGATATTGACACCCTGCAGCAGATTACCTGCCCCTTCAACTTCATCAGGGTCGTCTTCAGCAGGGATTGTGTCGCCGCGGAATACCATTACCTTGGCCATGCGAAAAGCAAACGCGATTTTGTAGTCCGCCTTTGCCAGAGCCTCTAGGGACTCCTCGCAAATGACCACCAGGATTAGTTTGCTGGTTTTCGACGGCGTTTCCTCTTTTATTAGCTGCCATTCTGCAATGGCCGGAATGTTGTTGTTGTAAAGCTTATGTTAAAATTATAGTTGACCGATAAGAAAATATTCCATGTTTGTTGGATAAAAAACCAATGTTGCCGTACAAAAAAGCCTATCCCAAAGTCGGCCTTAAACTGTGACTGAAAAACTGCTCAGTATGTTAACTGGAGTTTAAATTTGACTAGAGTTTAAGTAAACTTAGTTTAAGCTTAGCTTAATCAACTACTGAAAAACCGGGCCTTAGTCGCAGATTATTTTGGAAGGCCCAATTATAAGTAGCATTCAGATCTTCCTGCAGACGCAAAGCATCAGATGTACAGGAGATACGAAAGAGTTTTAAATCGTCTGCATAAAGTAAATATTTAGAATGCTTCAAACATAAGCCCACATCTTTAACAAAAAATAAGAGGAAAATAGAGCTAAGAATGCTACCTTGCGGTACAGCCAAATTTGTCACAGTCAAGCATCCTGTAATAAAACCATTCTAACATGGATCCACAATTCTATTGATAGCAAATGATAGGTGGTCTTTAACTACCTTTCCAAAAAGCTTGAAACATGTCGATAATTTAGATATTGGCCTGTAATTCTTTACTTAATTTTTATTGCCTGACTTGAAGATTGGGTGAGACGCCAACTTCTAACGATCAATAAAAACTCCACTCGATAGCGAAATATTGTAAATATGGCATATGGACACACGAAGAGAAAAACAACATTTTTAAAATAAAAAGGAAAAGAAAATTTAAATTAAATAAATAATTTTTGTCAAATTGATTTATCTTAACTATATCCATCTATGTCATTTTTCATTAAGGGCTGTAAAGAGGATGTACGTTTAATAATATTGGTTTCAGATACAGACCACGACCCAAAGTCTAAAGGTTCGGGTATGTCAGTAAAATTCCTGTTATCAAAATTATCAGCACCAACAACAAATGTTGATTTGAAAACTCTTAAACTCTCTGAGCAGGTATCCTTAAATTTCAGACAGATTGATACATATATTAGAACAACCCTTCTTTGAACGACCATACATAGCTCCAAAAGATTTTGGATTAACCTTTAACTTATCTTCGAATCGAGAAATGTATTTATTGTACAAGAACTTATCAAGTGCATTGAACTGCGTCATATAATAAGTATACTGAACTTTAAAAGCAGAACCGCAGGTTGCATTGTATAGTTTAAAGTACTTTTTCCAACCTAGTAGTATACTAGGGTAGTTAGTGAACCTTAACCGGAAGAAGAGGGAGCTTCCTACTGAATATGTCAAGCAACTTTAGCAGGAAAGCATCGAACCATTCAGCTGCATTTTTAGCAAGGAAAATAGACGTCCAGTCTATTTCAGACAAGAAATAGTTTAGAGAATCGCAATTTGCATAAACCTTAATAAAAAAATTCAGAGGCAGAGAAGTCATCATTGAGTCAAGTCTCAACAACGACGTAGACATCGTAGTTGCACCTTGAGGTGGCTAATAATATATTTTAGATCGTTCTCAATCCCGAAATAATTTTATAATAAATAGTTAATAGCTAAGGCTGCTTTCACACCTTGCAAGTGAAATTATTTTTCCCACTCGGAAAATTCTAACATTTTTCACAGTAAAAACTGCAATATAACACATCACTTGGACACAAAATATGTTAGCAAGTACATACATACACATCTTGTACAGTGAGAATGTTTATAGCAGTGATTCTCAAAATTTTGTGTGTGAATGTGCAAGGCGAAATAAACTTCAATTGCCAAGTCCTTGATATTTACAAACGAAACATTTTGCATAAGATTGTGTTTAACGTATCTACATGAAAAACTGTGTCTCGACCATAAGACGCACAGTCGAATTTTCGTTAGCGCTACCCTTCAAGAAACGCGAGTACTCCATAAATAGTGTAAGGAATACCCCTTTAGGAATATAGGATTGCTCCAAAACTAATCTGTATTATTACAAAACATGTGGTCCAATTAACATTGCCATGTCCTAGGAGAGGAGTAGGTGATCCCATTTTCGCTTTGTTTGTGAGTATTCCATAGAGTACATACGTGAGAGTACTTTCCAAAGTACTTCCACTGTAGTACTCCATGGAGCACCCACAGAGGATCATATGCCAAAGGACCCCAGAAAAACCACTATATGGAGTATCTGCGGAACAGTACTCTCTAAACTGTTCCTGAAATATTACTCCATGGAGTACCGACAAGAGATTACTTGCGAAACTTCTCTCAAAACATTACTCCTTGGAATACTAGCAAAAGAGTACTCGTTAAACCACGCTCGATAGATTACCTAATGGAGTACCTACAGGAGATTACTTAAGAAAGTACTCCTTGGAGTAGCTATTGAAGAGTACTTTTAAAACCATCGCTAGAGAAGAAGCCGCCCAAAATAAAACATTAAATTTATAAAAAAAATCATATTAGTTTCTTTATTCTCTTTATTTATTTTATTTTTCACCAATAAAATTGTTTGTCTTTTAAATGAAATTCACTCCGATAATTGGGTCCGACACAATTCCTCTTTGAATATTTCTCTATACTATAGTATGTATACATAAAACCAGTTGCTCGGTTGCATTTTATCAGAGATGCCATAGTAAAATTTTATTATCACTTATTTGTATGCAATATTATACTTTTGGCAACTCTGTTCGATTGTTATCGTGTCGTGATCACGGTCGTTAAAACACAAGCAATGATCGGCTGATGGTGGTCCGAAAACGCATTGCAAAAGAGTATTGTTAGAGTACTCCAACATGAAGAAAATGGCGCACGTACCTAATCCAACAATTTTTGCAGGGTAATACTCTACTTTTTGTTGTTGTGTTATTATTGTAATTGATTAGCTTGTTACGACTAGCGGACTTGTCATTGCTTTTGAAATATCATTATTGAGAGGGACTGCCTGTTTTGTTTTTACGGCCGTATCCACGGTTGCCACACCATGTTTTCACTTGCGCTTCGCAATGCATCCGGTTCTATGTACCGGAGCCACTCGGGATTTTTCCCGACCAACGGCTGGCATTTCAGTGTAATCCCATTTAATTGTCATCCTCCCAGCAGATCCTTACAGCGGGACTGCGCCATACTCTCCTGCTCCGGAAGGTATCGAACCCAATCCGGGTCCTTCACGTGATCCCGGTCCTGAGAAATGGTTTTGCTGCATTTGAAACGTTTCAAAAATTTGCGTTCTGGTGTTGCCGAGCCATGTGGCAAACTCAGTAAATCATAAATGAAACTAAGCAATTCTTCAAAGCAGTTTGTTAATGCTATTTTCATAGATGCTTGCATTTTCCCTTAAACGTTTCAACTTCATACCAAAGCCTAAATTCAATAAGTGTGAGTTTTGAAAAACTCACCTTTTCTGAAGCCGGGGCCTCAGGTTAAAAATCAAACGTCTTAAAGGCTTCATGCGGTTCTGTACCTAGGGGAATAACTTTACACAAAATACTTCTTCCGAAATTAAGTCTCTTTTACATTTGCTTCAAAATCTGAACATAAAAATAAATTTTTTAATCGCAATCCGTTGTACTATTATAAAGTTATCGCATTCGAGAAGTATTTCTGCCTTACTTCCACTTAAAATATTTCTTATGCCAAGCTATTTAGTTTTCAAGTATCTTGCGTGGCTTAAGACCACAATAGTCCTGGAATTCCTTGAACTCATTGAGCTACTTTGAGCTGTGTGAGAAATATTTAAATATCGACGTGCCAAATTAGAAGTAACGCTTTCAAAATTTTTACATAGAATTTTGTTATGGAATCGCATCTATGATGGAGCAGTAAGGAAGGCAGTCGGCATGATCTGGGGGGTGCTCTGTGGCTAGTCATGTCGGCTGGGCGGGGTCCTTGCCAACCTTACTGTTCCTGCGCCATAACAGAAAAAAGTTGCTATCATGCCTTTTAAATGGTCATACAGCGCAGAACTAATTCAAAACGCTGGAAATTCAAATTAAAACGACATCCGGTCGAACCGGATGCCACGGACAGACCGTTAAACATTCAAAAATTTAAAATTAAAAAAAAACTAACCGCGAAAGAAAACTAAACGCAAAAAAAACTACCGAACCGGACATGACCGGTTACTAACTGTTGAAAATCAAAAAAAAAAAAAAACTGAAAATTAAAATAAAAAGAGGAAAAGCCGAATATATTTAGGGGGACGTGTTGCGACGGGTGGTGTTGCGACGCCCGGTGCTTATCCCACCCTCAAAAGCATGGCCACCGACGCACCTAGATTTTCGGTGGCCCCTTACCTGTATGCCCTATGTGCCTTCTACATGAAACGGAACGCCAGCATTCCCATTATTACTATATTTTATTTACACTCATTATGTCCTCGTTTATTTACAACCTAATAAAAAAACTTGAATAACGAAAACGAATTTCGATAAAATTCGCAGTTTTTAAAAGTCTTCATGTAAACTTACAAATGTTTAGTCAATAATTTTGAACTACAAGCTTATTCTAGTTGGAGTAAATAAAAATTGAAAATTCGCATTGGTTTTTTAACAACTCTTTTTCGAAGGCTGATTTTGGTTTTTCTTCCATACAAAGTGTAAAACTGTGCAAAATTAATAAAAATGTATATTGGAATTAAGTAATGCAATTACTTTTAAAAACTATTCTGATTTTTAAATTTTTTCGAAATTTTGTCCGGGTAAACCCCAACAGCTTTCATTCTACAATTCATTAACCGTTTTTTTGTATAATTTACGTAAATATAATGTGTAAGTAAATTTGTTTTTTTCCTCCTATTTTTATTTTTTTTCGCAGCTATACATATGTAGTAAATTAAGGTGGGTCTTTTTCACGCATTTAGAAGGCCATTCCAATCTATAAACATGACATTGGAAACGTCTTCTGAAGTATTGTGCTTTTTTTTTTCAAATTCTCGATAGCAAAACCAGCACCCTATATTTAAATAGTGATATATATATAAAACTTGGAAATCATGTCAGTTGTTGTTGTTGTTGTTGTAGCGATTAGGTTACTCCCCGAAAGCTTTGGGGAGTGTTATCGATGTGATGGTCCTTTGTCGGATACAGATCCGATACGCTCCGGTAACACAGCACCATTAAGGTGCTGGCCCGACCATCTCGGGAACGATTTATATGGCCACATTGAACCTTCAGGCCATCCCTCCCTCCCCACCCCCAAGTTCCATGAGGAGCTTGGGGTCGCCAGAGCCTCGTCTGTTAGTGAAACGGGATTCGCCGCTCGAAGGTGAGGTTGACAATTGGGTTGGAGAAGCTATATGTTGCGCTACACAACCCCTTGAATCCCATCATGTCAGTTAAATTTTGGTCCTGCGTACTGCCTCTGGGGTAGAAAAATATATAAGAAATAAACATTTCCTTTCACGTTCATAATTAATAACTGCTGGTAAAAGCGGTAAAGTTCTCAGATTTTACGAAAGGAATGCTGCATTTATGCTGAAAACGCTTCACGCATCACCTCTCTGGTAGTTCAGCCTTTACAGCTTCAGCAGCCGTTATACTAAAATAAAGACCTTTAAAAAACTGTGGCCATCAGCTTGCATACTACATTATTTGAAGCACAGGGTTTTCAAAAATATTCAGAAAATTTACAAATTTTCATTTAAAATTCTAACCAAATTTTTCTGAGTATGCTTTCGGCAATTTTTTCCTCCGAAGAACATTTTAGATTTTCTTGCATTATAAAACAATTTTTTTTTTTTTACCAAATTTAAAATTAAATTTCAGTGCAATTAAAAGGAATTTGAATGAGTTGTAAACCAACTCCTAAAACATTTTTGAATAAATTCCGAAAGTTTTCTTCAGAACCTTATTAAATTTTGAGTATACAGCTTTTCGTAACTTAACTAATTTTAGGCTGGCATTGCAAATTTATAGTCCAACTCAACTCCCAAAGATTTTTACAATTATTCTGTTAATTCCAAACCCAACTGGTAATTGGTTAAATTAAAATAAAAAAAATGTGGTTTCTGTATTACAGAACGAACTCACCCAGTTTTAAAGGCAGTTATTGTCATAGTTGGTGGCTGTATCAGCAGGCCTATACGAGGCGGCCCGGCTGGTTGTTGTTAATCAAGTGTAGGTTGCAGCAGGCCATATGAGGCGGCCCTGCTGATTGTTGTTAATAACGTGGACGTTGCAGCAGGCCTATCTGAGGCGGCCCTGTTGATTGTTGTTAATCAAGTGAATGTTGCAGCAGGCCTATACGAGGTGGCCCTGCTGATTGTTGTTAATAACGTGGACGTTGTAGCAGGCCTATCTGAGGAGGCCCTGCTGATTGTGGTTAGTCAAGTGGATGTTGCAGCAGGCCTATCTGAGGCGGCCCTGCTGATTGTGGTTAATAAGGTGGATGATGCAGCAGGCCTATCTGAGGCGGCCTTGCTGATTGCTTTGTTAATAAAGTTGATGGTGGTTTCGTTGGCGCTATAGCTGGGGGTAGCGCGTTTGGTTGGCTAGCGCTATCGCTGGTGTTTGCGCGTGGTTTATAGTGGCCGTGCACGGTTTTTGTGAACGCAAGGTGGGCACGACTGGTGGTTTCGTTGGTGCTATAGCTGTTAGTAGCGCGTTTGGTTGCTAGCGCTATCGCTGTTGAAAATGTGCCGAATCTGGGCTGCTTATTGTAGCTACTTAATTCCACTCTTGTTTCTTTTCATTTTTGGTTTTTTTATATTTATATGGCAGTGTCAAAAGACGCTCCAGATCGTTCTGCAAAAATGTTGAATGTTTGTCCGTTAGGATGACGATGCTTGTTACACCAATGTATTTTCACGTTCGACCACCACCAAGGGCAAAGATGACCACCAAAAACCAACCTCGCTTTTTTCCTCCTTCTTACTTTTTCCCGGAAACAGCGTGTTTTTCTCTTAGAGATCATCATTCACGCGACCGTGGCGACCTCTAGTGTCCATTTTCGATTAAAATTGCCATGGCACCTTTTCTTTGCCATCAATAGCCACTAGGTGGGTTCCAAAGGTGACTCTCCCAAGTTGACCATAACAAACCTGCTTCGCTTTGAAGACCTGACGATGAAGCGAACAGGAAACCGGATCATCTGTGGGAAGCCACTGCCATGAACCTCCGATGACAAGCAACGTGGTGCACGACTCACCCCTAAGATAAGAGTCTCAAAGTTCTACCGCGAAGCTAGCCGGGCAAAATAGGCCCATCAAAAAAAAAGTTAAGTCAAGTAGGGAATTAATTTTGTTTCTTAGTTTAAGGCTTTGCGGCACTTAGACATTTGTTATGGAGAACTCGTCAAAACTCCGTATAGTTCTAGTGGTTATCGCCCCCACAGAAAGGCAAAAAAAATATGGGTGTAGACATTTTGATAAGAAGAACTCGTCCAAACTCCGAAAGGCTAGTCCAACCCAAGCTTGGACTGCCAGGCTATTTACGGTTCTCGATGAGTACTCGTGTGAACATCCTATGAGGTCATTGCTCGGGGAGAATACTGGGCGAGATGTCCCCGACCGCCAAAGCGCCCAGACAAAAAAAGTCCGATTGGTAGGTTTATAAAAAAAAGTCAAATTGTAATTTGGCAAAAAAAAATGATCTTGTTGGTTCATTGTGGACGAATATCCGAAGCATAGAAGCGACCTATCAATTTCCCGTGCCTATTTTTCGGAGTACTCGACACTTAAGGTATTTTGGCAAGAATTTGGCGTTAATGCCCTGTTTGAAGTTATTTAAAGCAAAGTTTTTCCGGAAAGATTCCTGGCCTTCCTTGTAGTTGACTTGCCTAGAGCGCTTGTTATAGGTGTTTATCCCCCTATCCTTTGCCTGATCTAAATTCCTGCGGATTTGCTCACGAATATTAGTCAACTTGTCAGCTCTGCTTATTATCGTAACTTGGTCTTCCCGAAGGCTGCCGAACTTCTCTAAAATACTGTACGGTGAGGCATGTTGGACCATATTTTGGCCATATAATGACAAATATGGAGAGCACTGAATCGCCGTATGAAAATCACTTCTCAAAACTGATAAAATCTCGGGTATATACTTATCCCAATCGGTATGGTTTGATTTATCCTTCAGAAAAATTCTAATCTTGGAAACAATTTCTCTATTAACGCGCTCGGATGCGTTCGCTTGAGGAGAATATAATCCCGTCCTCACGTGCGTCACCCCGTAACTTACTAAAAATTGGTTTATTTCCTTCGAGATAAACTGTTTACCATTGTCACTATGAATAAACTCAGGGACCCCAGGGAAAAATTTCTGAAGCGAAGTAGTTTGTGACGTTAACAGCGGTGGCTCTTTGCATGGGCTTTAGCCAAACGTATTTTGACAGATGGTCCAGTACTATAAAAAGAAACTGATTGCGTCGTTTAGAGCTTGGATAAGGCCCCAGAAAATCGCAATATAATCGCTGAAATGGTCTCTCGGATGCAAAGGTATTTTCTATAGGGTTTTACTGCCTTGCAAGTGTCACAACGCTGGACGTAGTCCCTGACGTCCTTAGCCTGCTGCGGTTAGAAGTACTTCTGCCTAACACGTTCTAAGGTTTTCTGCCACCCGCCATGGTAACTCCGGTTAGCGTCATGTACTAACCTCACTGCTTCCTTAGTCAACCCTTTTGGCAACCACAAACGCCACAGCGAGTCTTCTTCCCCTTCCACCCCCTTACGAAATTTGACTCTTTTGAAAATTACACCGTCCACCACTCGTAAATCCGGAAGCGATTCCTTGTTTTCGGTGACGGTCCGAATCAAGTCTAAATATTCGTTACTGCTAAATTCGGGAGAGACTATATCTATTTCCCCGGGTGTGGTAGCGAAAGTTAACTCATCAGCATCAAACCGCGAAAGCGCATCGGGTACTACATTCAGGGTGCCTTTCCGATGTTCCATTTCAAAATCATATCTTTGCAGCAGGAGCGACCACCTCGCCAACCTCCCGCTCAAGTCCTTTTGCGTCATCAGTCACTTGAGACTGGAGTGGTCCGTGATAATCCGAAACGCCCCCTATGGCGGCGAGACATTCCAGCTCGGTTACTGTATAATTGCGTTGAGCATTATTCAGCTTTTTCGACAAGAACGCGATTGGATGCTCAGCGCCCTCATCATCGACCTGGAACAACACTCCGCCAACATCTATTTTGGACGCGTCGCATTGGATTACGAATTCCTTGGAAAAATCAGGTTAGGCCAATACAGGAGCGGAACTCAAAGCTACTTTTAGTTTTTCGAAGGCCTTTATAAGTTCAGAGGTAAGCTTGAACGAGCCTGATGACTTACGGAGACAGTCGGTCAAGGGACCTGCCAAGTCAGCAAAATTGGTAATAAACGCCCTGTACCAATTCGCCATGCCCACAAACCTACGCATCTGCCGAGGGGATTTAGGGATCGGGACGTTTTGCATCGCTTCTATTTTCCCTGGATCCACTTTCAAACACCCGCTGCCTATCAAGTACCCTAAGTAACGAATTTCCTTCTGACAAAATTTGCTTTTGTTTACGTTTATTGTCAGACCTGCGTCGGTCAAACATTTTGCACTTCCGCCAGCAATTTCAGGTGGTCTTCAAAATTTGTACTACATATCATCAGGTCGTCCAGGTAGACGAAGACTTTCTCCCGCAGACGCGAAGGGATTGACTTGTCCATCAGCCTACTCATAGTTTGCGGTCCATTGCACAGACCAAATGGCATTACCTTGAAGTGGTACAGAGGCCTCCCCGGAACTGCGAATGCTGTTTTTTCCCTGGAGGACTCTGTCAATTTGGTCTGGAAGAACGCGTCCTTCAGATCAATGCTACTAATAAAATGCGTATCTTTAAGTCTGCTCAATAAGCCGTTGATATGAGGCAGGGGGTATGAGTCCTTCTTAGTCACCGCGTTGACCTTCCTGGAATCTATGCACAGCCTAACTTTACCTCGTTTCCGAACCAGCACCACAGGACTACACCACGGAGAGTTTGATTCTTCTACAACTCCCAATTCGAGTAACCTGTCTAATTCGCTAAAAGCTTCGGCTTGCCTCGGTGGCGAAAGAGAGAAATGTTTGCTTTTTATAGGAATGGCATCACCGGTGTCAATGTGATGCTCCACTAATTTAGTTTGCCCCAGGCCTAACTTTTCGTATGAAGGAAACGTCTCTATGACCTTTTGCAATTCTATTTTCCGGGCTGGTGACAATTCATGGAGGTTAAGTTCTTCGTCCTTTTCATTCCTCACCTCTATGCACTCTACGCTTGGGAATATTTCGGGTGCTATAGCAAATGCTCTCCAAAAATGTACCCGGAAGTAAGCTTCTTGGAGAAGTGAAGGAATAAGGTAAAAACGAATAACCTTTGTGGTATTCTTGAAAGTGACCGGTAGAGATACTGAGCCTAAGGTTTTTTGTTTGTTGCCACCCGTGGTATATACGAACGCATGTAAGGGCTGATAATCGAAGCCGTTATCTCTTAGGAATTCTACTCCTTTTTTTCCCAAGATGGAGACGTCGGCCCCGAGTCCAACAACCCTACAATGGAACTATCTTTTATTTTAGCCTTTACGAGAGGTCTTTCATCCTCTGTAAGCGTTAACGTGGTGGCTTGCAGCAGTCTACGCTCCTGTACTCTCCTGTGGTATCTCTTCCTGCACTTCAAAATATTGTCTGATACCGGTTGTGGTTCCAAAATGGTATGTCTTATTTGTTTATACCTATGTTCCCTTTCTTCTAGATTAGGTAAAGATCGTGTCTGGCAAGCGACATCTCTATGCTGGCGTCGCGGAATTTTGATCGGCTCGCCCATCACGGATGAGGATGTTTGACTCTCGGATTCAGAACTATTGGAATTATCCCTACTGTAAGGGAAGGTTATTATCACGTTCGAGGATTCTTTCGCCAGGGTACTACTGCACCTCGGAAGCTCACCACCTCCATGCAAGGATTCACCCTCTGGTTCGGTGCACGGGACGACGCCTCGAGCACCGACTGGTGTGGGAGGTATGATGCCGAACGAGGTTCCCCCGCCTTCTCGCTCGGGTACTGGTTTCCCTGCCTGCGATGGGCCCTAGGGCATTTAGGAGTAAGTACTCCCTTATACCCACATTTAAAACAAAAAGGATTCCTAATGGGTTCCTCACGGTATATATATGAGTGGCGCATTGCCTGACAATTCCAGCATTAGATTCCTGAATAGTCCGGTCTCCTGTTGCGTCGATATTCCAGCGCCTCTATCGGTGGATCCACTTCGCAGTCCTCGCTTTCCATCCTCAAGTCCGGGGTTATCACACGGGCTTCGTTCACGTGCCGTCCTGGGTAAGTGGCTCCCAACAGCTTGCTTTCCTTCAGCACTTGTTCTCCTCTGCGTGCTACATCGCGTAGATCATGAAGGGTTCTTACATCCGCGTTGAAGAGCATCAGCTTAAAGCTACTGCTGACGTTCCTTTTTATGATGTCAATCAGCAATACATCTGACAAGGGTTCTCTTAAGCGCGCGTTCAAGGAGATTATGTCCGTTGGAATACGTCACTTGCTTTTTGCTTCCGCATGGAGATCTCCATCATGATCTCGTGGTCACTTTTTAGAGTACCGAACTCTCTCTTCTGGGAATAGCACAAAAAGGCGTATGTCGCGCTTGGGTTCTGTTTCGTAAATAACCAGTGCCACTCTTCGGCTCGCCCAGCAAGGAATAAGTGGAAACTAGCCATTATTTGTTCGTCCGTGCATTGTGTGCGCTCGCACAGGGTGTTTAGCTTAAATAGGAAGTCCGCAACGCTCCCAGTACCGTCGAACGATATTTTCCACTCCTGGGGTTTTATTGCTATATGGCTCGGAGCAGGGTTCATTAGGGTTACAGCCGCTGGAAGTGGGTTACGTTCCGTCCTATTCGCGTTCCGGCTCAAATTTATAGAATGCTGCGCCGATTCGAGGGCGGCGTTGAGCTGGTCCATATTGGTTCGGATCGACCCCATCTCTCTCCGCATTTCCTTTGTGAAGCCTGGAACAGTTGGTGTAATATTTCCACCCACGAGTCTCCACGATTAGCTTCTGCCCGAATACCTGGGGTATTCGCCCTATCGCTTGCAGCGCCTCCAAAATTTCCAGCTCCATGGTTTAATGGTAAAACACCAGCTCCATCCAGTGCGTAAGTCGACACGTTGGTCATTAGCCCCGAGATATCATGCGCGTTTATCAGGGGCGCATTTAAATTACTGGTACTTCCAGGTCTATCCAATTTTTCGCGGTGGTCGTTCAGGTCCGAGCCTGTATGAGTCCCCGCGGGATTTCCCTATTGCCCCCCTACTGGGGTGTGCACCACCAAGGGACGCTTGGCCTTGGAAAAGGCCCCCCTATTATTACCACCCCGGTGCTGGTTACCTCGAAAATTTCCCGCACTCCCGAACGGAGTATGCCGGCCCGGTTGACCGAAGGACTGCTCGCGCGACATTATAATCAGGTAAAAAAAAATTGAAAGTTGTTAAGTCCTAGTATCGTTATTAAAAAAAAACTTCTATTTACTGCAAAACGTATATTCCGGACGATGTTTTGTTTACTAATAAAAAAAATGTATATATATATATAAAAAAAATTTATCGCGAGGGAATAAAAAATTCGCGAAAAGCTGCAAAATAAATTGTTAGTTAAATGTAATGGGAATGCTGACATCCCGTCATTCGAAGACACTCAGGCTACAGGTTTTGAAGAACAAAAAAAACAACACAAACTCATTCATACTTGTCCCAAGTGCTCCCAACCGCAATGCGAGGGGGTCTTAAGGCCCCCCTCCGACTCTGGTTGGGGCCACTAGGGTCAGTTCCAGGCACACACGGGTTGGTCTCAACACGCCCAGCCGCAACGCAGGGGCAGTCTCCAGGGGCTCGCCCCTGGGACTGGTAGGGGGTGTTGAGGCCTCCCGTTCATTCTTACTGGACACCCCTCCTGCCTCCGCCGCAGTGGGTGGAGCGGTTTCGTAGCCGCTCCCCAGTCTGGTGGGACAGGAATGGGTGCCACTTGAATCCCAGCTCAACCCGTCACCCAGTAAGGAAGGCAGTCGGCATGATCTGGGGGTGCTCTGTGGCTAGTCATGTCGGCTGGGCGGGGTCCTTGCCAACCTTACTGTTCCTGCGCCATAACAGAAAAAAGTTCCTATCATGCCTTTTAAATGGTCACACAGCGCAGAACTAATTCAAAACGCTGGAAATTCAAATTAAAACGACATCCGGTCGAACCGGATGCCACGGACAGACCGTTAAACATTCAAAAATTTAAAATTAAAAAAAAAAATAACCACGAAAGAAAACTAAACGCAAAAAAAACTACCGAACCGGACATGACCGGTTACTAACTGTTGAAAATCAAAAAAAAAAAAAAAACTGAAAATTAAAATAAAAAGAGGAAAAGCCGAATATATTTAGGGGGACGTGTTGCGACGGGTGGTGTTGCGACGCCCGGTGCTTATCCCACCCTCAAAAGCATGGCCACCGACGCACCTAGATTTTCGGTGGCCCCTTACCTGTATGCCCTATGTGCCTTCTACATGAAACGGAACGCCAGCATTCCCATTATTACTATATTTTATTTACACTCATTATGTCCTCGTTTATTTACAACCTAATAAAAAAACTTGAATAACGAAAACGAATTTCGATAAAATTCGCAGTTTTTAAAAGTCTTCATGTAAACTTACAAATGTTTAGTCAATAATTTTGAACTACAAGCTTATTCTAGTTGGAGTAAATAAAAATTGAAAATTCGCATTGGTTTTTTAACAACTCTTTTTCGAAGGCTGATTTTGGTTTTTCTTCCATACAAAGTGTAAAACTGTGCAAAATTAATAAAAATGTATATTGGAATTAAGTAATGCAAAATTTTGTTCGGGTAAACCCCAACAGCTTTCATTGAACAATTCATTAACCGTTTTTTATACTCAGTTGAGCAGAGCTCACAGAGTATATTAACTTTGATTGGATAACGGTTGGTTGTACAGGTATAAAGGAATCGAGATAGATATAGACTTCCATATATCAAAATCATCAGTATCGAAAAAAAATTTGATTGAGCCATGTCCGTCCGTCCGTCCGTCCGTCTGCCGTTAACACGATAACTTGAGTAAATTTGATGAAATGTAGATTCCTGGGCACTCATCTCAGATCGCTATTTAAAATGAACGATATCGGACTATAACCACGCCCACTTTTTCGATATCGAAAATTTCGAAAAACCGAAAAAATGCGTTAATTCATTGCCAAAGGCGGTTAAAGCTATTAAACTTGTTAGATGGGTTGACGTTATGACGCAGAATAGAAAATTAGTAAGATTTTGGACAATGGGCGTGGCACCGCCCACTTTTACAAGAAGGTAATTTAAAAGTTTTGCAAGCTGTAATTTGGCAGTCGTTGAAGATATCATGATGAAATTTGGCAGGAACGTTACTACTATTACTATATATGTGCTAAATAAAAATTAGCAAAATTGGATGAAGAACACGCCCACTTTTTAAACAAATTTTTTTTAACATTCAAATTTTAACAAAAAATTTAATACCTTTACTGTATATAAGTAAATTAAGTCAAAATTCAACTCCAGTAATGATATGATTGTGGCTCCGCCCATTTTCATTTAGTTTGTCTAGAATAATTTTAATGCCATAAGTCGAACAAAAATTTACCAATACTTCTCAAATTTGGTAGGGCCATAGATTCTATGACGGTAACTGTTCTCTGTGAAAATGGGCGAAATCGGTGGAAGCCACGCCCAGTTTTTATACACAGTCCACCGTCTGTCCTTCCGCTCGGCCGTTAACACAATAACTTGAGCAAAAACCGATATATCTTTACTAAACTTAGCCCACGTACTTATCTGAACTCACTTTATCTTGGCATAAAAAATGGCCGAAATCCGACCACAACCACGCCCACTTTATCGATATCGAAAATTACGAAAAATTAAAAAAATGCCATAATTCTATACCAAATACGAAAAAAGGGATGAAACATGGTAACTGGATTGGTTTATTGACGCAAAATATAACTTTGGAAAAAACTTTGTAAAATGGGTGTGACACCTACCATATTAAGTAGAAGAAAATGAAAAAGTTCTACAAGGCGAAATCAACAGCCCTTGGAATCTTGGCAGGAATACTGTTAGTGGTATTGCATATATAAATAAATTAGCAGTATCCGACAGATGATTTTCTGGATCACCTGGCCCACATTTTGGTCGATATCGCGAGAACGCCTTCACATATATATCTAAGGGCCACTCGCTTTTAAAACCCTCATTAATACCTTTAATTTGATATCCATATCGTACAAACACATTCTAGAGTCACCCCTGGCCCACCCTAATGGCGATATCTCGAAAAGGCGTCCACCTATAGACCTAATGCCCACTCCCTCTTAAAATGCTCAGTAACACCTTTCGTTTGATACCCATATCGTACAAACACATTCCAGAGTCACCCCTGGCCCACCCTAATGACGATATCTCGAAAAGGCGTCCACCTATAGACCTCATGCCCACTCCCTCTTAAAATGCTCAGTAACACCTTTCATTTGATTCCCATATCGTACAAACACATTCTAGAGACACCCCTGGTCCACCTTTATGGCGATATCTCGAAACGGCGTCCACCTATAGAACTAAGGATTACTCCCTTTTAAAATACTCATTACCATCTTTCATTTGATACCCATATCATACAAACACATTCTAGAGTCACCCCTGGCCCACCCTAATGGCGACATTTCGAAAAGGCCTCCACCTATAGACCTAATGCCCACTCCCTCTTAAAATGCTCAGTAACACTTTTCGTTTGATACTCATATCAAACAAACATTCTAGAGTCACCCCTCGCCCACCCTAATGGCGATATCTCGAAAAGGCGTCCACCTATAGACCTAATGCCCACTCCCTCTTAAAATGCTCAGTAACACCTTTCATTTGATTCCCATATCGTACAAACACATTCTAGAGACACCCCTGGTCCACCTTTATGGCGATATCTCGAAACGGCGTCCACCTATGGAACTAAGGATCACTCCTTTTCAAAATAGTCATTAACAGCTTTCATTTGATACCCATATCGTACAAACATATTCTAGAGTCACCCCTGGTCCACCTTTATGGCGATTTCTCGAAAAGGCGTTCACCTATAGAACTAAAGCCCATTCCCTTTTAAAATACTCATTACCACCTTTCATTTGATACCCATATCGTACAAACACATTCTAGAGTCACCCCTGGTCCACCTTAATGGCGATATCTCGAAAAGGCGTCCACCGATAGACCTACGGCCCACCCCCTCTTAAAATGCTCAGTAACACCTTTCATTTGATACCCATATCGTACAAACATATTCTAGAGTCCCCTGGTCCACCTTTATGGCGATTTCTCGAAAAGGCGTTCACCTATAGAACTAAAGTCTATTCCCTTTTAAAATACTCATTACCACCTTTCATTTGATACCCATATCGTACAAACAAATTCTAGAGTCAGCCCTGGTCCACCTTTATGGCGATATCCCTAAATGGCGTCCATCCATAGAACTATGGCCTACTCTTTCTTAAAATACTCTTTAATACCTTCCATTTGATACACATGTCATACAACCACATTCCAGGGTTACCCTAGGTTCATGGTGATTTTCCTTATTTTGTCTCCATAGCTCTCAACTGAGTATGTAATGTTCGGTTAGACCCGAACTTAGCCTTCCTTACTTGTTTTTGTATAATTTACGTAAATATAATGTGTAAGTAAATTTGTTTTTTTTCCTCCTATTTTTTTTTTTTCGCAGCTATACATGTGTAGTAAATTAAGGTGGGTCTTTTTCACGCATTTAAAAGGCCATTCCAATCTATAAACATGACATTGGAAACGTCTTCTGAAGTATTGTGCTTTTTTTTCAAATTCTCGATAGCAAAACCGGCACCCCTATATCTAATTGTGATATATATATAAAACTTGGAAATCATGCCAGTTAAATTTTAGTCCTGCGTACTGCAGCTGGGGTAGAAAAATGTATAAGAAATAACCATTTTCTTTCACGTTCATAATTAATAACTGCTGGTAAAAGCGGTAAAGTTCTCAGATTTTACGAAAGGAATACTGCATTTATGCTGAAAACGCTTCACGCATCACCTCTCTGGTAGTTCAGCCTTTACAGCTTCAGTAGCCGTTATACTAAAATAAAGACCTTTAAAAAACTGTGGCCATCAGCTTGCATACTATATTATTTGAAGCACAGGTTTTACTGAACAATTGGACCCACCCTAATTCAGCAGTAATAATTATCCAATTTTATATATTCTTTGTTTTTTTTTTGTTAGTTTAAACACTAGATTGAATGTATACAGAAAATGTGTAGGCCGATTTTGAAAACGTTTTCAAAAAAAAATTTTTAAAGCTCGGCAGGTTTTCAAAAATATTCAGATAATTTACAAATTTTCATTTAAAATTCTAACCAAATTTTTCTGAGTATGCTTTCGGCAATTTTTTCCTCCGAAGAACATTTTAGATTTTCTTGCTTTATAAAACATTTTTTTTTTTTTTTTTTATCAAATTTAAAATTAAATTTCAGTTCAATTAAAAGGAATGTGAATGAGTTGTAAACCAACTCCTAAAAAATTTTTGAATAAATTCCGAAATTTTTCTTCAGAACCTTATTAAATTTTGAGTATACAGCTTTTCGTAACTTAACTAATTTTAGGCTGGCATTGCAAATTTATAGTCCAACTCAACTCCCAAAGATTTTTACAATTATTCTGTTAATTCCAAACCCAACTGGTAATTGGTTAAATTAAAATAAAAAAAATGTGGTTTCTGTATTACAGAACGAACTCACCCAGTTTTAAAGGCAGTTATTGTCATAGTTGGTGGCTGTATCAGAAGGCCTATACGAGGCGGCCCGGCTGGTTGTTGTTAATCAAGTGTAGGTTGCAGCAGGTCATATGAGGCGGCCCTGCTGAGTGTTGTTAATAACGTGGACGTTGCAGCAGCCCTATCTGAGGCGGCTCTGCTGATTGTGGTTAGTCGGGTGGATGTTGCAGCAGGCCTATCTGAGGCGGCCCTGCTGATTGTTGTTAATCAAGTGGACGTTGCAGCAGGCCTATACGAGGTGACCCTGCTGATTGTTGTTAATAACGTGGACGTTGCAGCAGGCCTATCTGAGGCGGCCCTGCTGATTGTGGTTAGTCAAGTGGATGTTGCAGCAGGCCTATCTGAGGCGGCACTGCTGATTGTGGTTAATCAGGTGGATGTTGTAGCAGGCCTATCTGAGGCGGCCCTGCTGATTGTTGTTAATAAAGTTGATGGTGGTGGTACGTCCGGTGGTTTCGTTGGCGTTTGGTTGGCTAGCGCTATCGCTGGTGTTTGCGCGCGGTTTATAGTGGCCGTGCACGGTTTTTTTGCACGCAAGGTGGGCACGACTGGTGGTTTCGTTGGTGCTATAGCTGTTAGTAGCGCGTTTGGTTGCTAGCGCTATCGCTGTTGAAAATGTGCTGATTCTGCGCTGCTTATTGCAGCTACTTAATTCCACTCTTGTTTCTTTTTTTTGGTTTTTTTATATTTATATGGCAGTGTCAAAAGACTCTCCAGATCGTTCTGCAAAAATGTTGAATGTTTGCCCGTTAGGATGACGATGCTAGTTACACCAATGTATTTTCACGTTCGACCACCACCAAGGGCAAAGATGACCACCAAAAACCAACCTCGCTTTTTTCCTCCTTACTTTTTCCCAGAAATAGCGTGTTTTTCTCTTAGAGATCATCATTCACGCGGCCGTGGCGACCTCTAGTGTCCATTTTCGATTAAAATTGCCATGGCCCCTTTTCTTTGCCATCACTAGCCACTAGGTGCGTTCCAAAGGTGACTCTCCCAAGTGGACCATAACAATTTCTTGGAAAAAATTTTGAAACTGATACTTTTTGTTTGACACGTTGGTATATTCCTTCTGAAATTCTTAATACCTCTCGGTATGCTTGAACATGAATCAAGTAGTACACCAAATATAAAACAAATGAGTTTCTTTTTTTTACTTAGGCCCGCTCTGATATGAGGGTTTAAATACATACATTTTTACAAATTTTTCAAATTAACTCTGCGTTAATAAGATAACTTGTCGGTCCATGAGGACCTCACATAGACTGAATGAGTCCGTAGTGTTACCAGAAGTTTATTTAACGACCAAACTGAAAAACCCTATCAAAACCAGGACCTATGTAAAAAAATAAGTCCGTCCTCTTGGCAAATACTCGAAGCTTTCTGGGACTTATGCAACTTGCTGTTTCTAGATCTGACAGTTGTATCACTCCTAATAGCTGGAGTCTTATCCTGGCAAGCGCAGGAGCATAAAACGTGAACAAATCCTTTCCCCCTCCAACCCGCACTTCCTACATCTGCTATCACTGACTAAGACTAATTTAAAGCCATGCGATGCCAGAGGGCAGTGCAACTCAGAATACTCGTCATGAGTCTACCTCTCTTTTTAATGATAGAAGCAACTTTGTTAGTCAGCCTCGCGCTTGTACACACGCCTTTCCCGCTTGGTCGATCATGTGCACCTCTCGCCTTCTCTTAATCTTGCCCAATCTAATGGGACGTCTACGGAGCAAGCTTCAAGGGATGCGCATATAGATGTATGCCTTTCCCCGTCCGGATTCATTCCAGGGATTGCTTACAATCTAAGATACTTTAAGATGCTGTGCTATGCGAGATTATTGCCTTAATTGCTGCTTGACTGCCAATATAAAAGTTAATACGGTTGCAGCTTAAGCTATTCTCTTCCAGTGTTTCTACTGCATATTAGGTATAGAATAGGGTTTACAATCGCTGTAAGAACCCAATGAGAAAGAGAGGGCGATAAGCCCCACGTACACCCCAGCATTCTTTTACATGTATAAAGTGCCGTCGTGGCCTTCTTCACCCTCTCCTTCACGTTGAGCTTCCACGACAGCTTACTGTCTAGGATGATTCCTGTACCTCTTAGTAAACAAGACCATATCCGTCTTCTCTGCGTTGGCTGCCAATCCGACATTAGATGCCCAGGTATGAATATCCCGAAACGCTCGAGCCATCAAAGAGCTAATCGTTGGAAGGCACTTTCCACTTATGACAATTGCAACGTCATCTGCGTAAGCCGGAAGTTTTACGGGTCCCTCATCGAAACGCATGAGCAGTTGGTTGATGACCAACGTCCACAGCAGAGGTGATAGCACCCCCCTCTGCGGCGTGCCCATGTCCACTGATTTCGTGGCCTAATACAATCCCTATTGTGAGGTAATCCATCTGATTATGGCTGGATGTACTTTAATGTAGATAAGAGCATCCACAAGCGCCCGTTTAGAAACATTGTTGAAAACCCCGGCAATGTCTAAGTAGACTCGTAGAGCATACTCTTTATATTCCAGAGCTTTCTCTATGTTTATTACCACCGTACGCAGTGCAGTGTTTACCGAATTGCCTTTGGTGTACGTATGTTGTGTTGTGGAGAACAGCTGTTCATATACGTTGGCCTTTGTGTATACGTCTATCAGCCTCTCAAAGGATTTGAGCAGAAATGATGTTAAGCTAATGGGCCTATAGTCTTTGGGATACATGTGACTGATATTCGCCGCCTTTGGTAGGAAAGCTACAAGAGCAGTTCTCCAAGAGTGCAGTATATGATTCAGTCTTATGCACCTATCGAAAATTATTTTAAACCATTCCACGACCGCTCTACTTGAAACTTGTAGCATGGCCGGAAATATGCCATCTGGGCCCGGCGATTTAAAGTCTTCACCGCCTATTCCATCTTGGTATCGGTCACCAAGCTCCACATTTTCTAAGTGGACTTTCTTAATATCTCGATCCCCGTCCCATCTAGAAAGCTCTTTCATACTAAATATTACAACTTAATATATACCAAATCTCCTTCAAAGCTTCAGATCTCTGAGTTATCGGGAGTTTCCCTAAAACTCGAAAGCAAATTTTCCAAGTTCCAACGTTTTTAGAACTTTCACTATCCCTGGACCATCCAGCAAAGTGTTTTTCTGCCACGATAAATTACTACTGGGTTCCGATAGGTTTTCCAAGTTTCAAGACTCTAGCTTCCAAGAAGGTACTCAAAAATGGATTGCAAGAGTCTCGAATTTTGTATGGGAATTGGCAGAAAAACATCAAATGAAACTAATAGAAAGGAAGTAAAAAAAATAGCCATTAGCTATTAGATCATTTAAAGTAACATTTGAAATACTATATCTTAACTTGTTACATATTGTAACGAATTTAGGGAAATTCCGCTTATTCCAAATCTTCTGCTAACGTTCGAATCGCTAAACTGTTGCATAAATAACTCCAATATTCAATAATGCAAAAATGGTCTTTATAAGACTATTTGAAAGTACTTCACAATAACACTTAACTTCACAACCAATAGCGTGCTTAAATCAAACTGAATCTCATGCCTCAGATGGTGCTGCTTTTATACTTTTCGGTTTCCTCGTTCGCATATTTCTAGGCGTTTCTACTTCTAGAATTTACTAGTTCGCTGAAGATTGCATACTTTTGTGAGTATCTCAGAAATATGTATGTGTATGTGTGAGAACTACTTTGCTGATGATTGCATACTCTTTTGTGAGTATCTCTCCGCTGCTGTATGTACATATGTGTAGACATATTGATTGATTTGTTTATGTATATACAAGTGACTGCTTAGTATCGGCTTAGAGATGATAGTATCCCTTATAAAAAAAAAAAATAGTATCCCTTAGTATTGCTAATATTCGTCACAATATGTATATATATCCCATAGTGAGGAACATTTTTCAGGCTCCACAATAGTAGGGGAAATTGTAATTATACTACATTTCTTAATACACACCACGGGATCCATTGGAAAGAAAAATGTTTGTTTCTAAAGAAGGCTGTATTCTACCAGCAAAGGAGGGTTTCCAGTGGCTTGATATTGGAACTCACAAAAATAAAACCAATTAAAGCTATTTAAATTTAGAATATGAGATGAGAGAATATGAGAACTAACCGCATATTGGTTAATAAGGGACTTGTGCCAAAAGCAAAGAGGATAAATATAATAAGAGCCACCCACAAATCACCTACCCAGATTGCGCATTAACGAGTTCAAAATTGCTTCGTTCTGCGCATCTACACCATAGTTGACTCTTGAGCGAATAAACAAATGAGCGAGAAAAAAAAGAGATGAATAAAAAGGGTAAATTCATACGTCATAAAAACAGCTGATCTTATGTTTACATGCGCAATGCGCAATCTTTTTGTATGATTTGTGAGAGCCACCAGTCTGCTACGAGTGGCGAGTAACTCGCTGGAGATTAAAAAAAATGATGCCTAATGTTTTCCAAGAGGGACATTTTCAATTGTCTCGCATTTATCCATGCCGTATAGGCACCTTATGCAAATGTGATTTTTGGAAATTGAATTTTAAAAATTAATTAATTAATAATCTCGCCAAAAAAAAAACCTACGACTACCATAACAAAAACATTACACAAAGTAACGAGTGACGTCTTTTATTATATTGTGACGAATATCAGTATCACTAAGCGATCCTACCATAACTAAGCCGATACTAAGCAGTATGTACATAAACAAATCAATCATCATCTACACACATACATACAACCTACAGAGAGATACTCACAAACGCATGTCATCATCAGCCGAAGTAATACTCACATATACACACGCATATGTATACAAATTACAAATATACGTGTATATAGCTGGTAAAAAAGCATCAGGTTCAAGAAATTACTAGACCTTAAGAGAAATGGGTGAACGAGGAAACCGAAGAGTATAAAAGCAGCACAAGCTGAGGCATGACGAATCAGTTTGATTTAAGCACGCTTTTGGTTGTGAAGTATAAGTGTTGTTGTGAAGTACTTTCAAAGTAGTGTCAAGTACGAGTTAGTCAATCGTGTTATTTCGTAGCGAGCGGACGTGCAAACAATACCAGCGAGTGTATGCCGTATTAATAAATCATATTCATTTTCATATTCATTCATGTACTACTTTTAATTACTTTTAAATTTATATTCAATAAATACATATTCAATTATATGTAATAATCAACATTAAATTGGTATCGAGTCATCCTTGACAACAATCAGAAGGGGATCGCGAACAAATTTCACAAGAATTAACGTGACATTGCAGAAGCAGCAACAAATCACGCCAATTTTAAAATTGAACGAGCCGTTGCAAGTATATTTTTTCATAGAAAAATCAGCAACAACAAAATCAATTGCGCAGCGGCAGAGCAATTCCGCTAGCATACGAACAGACAGTCGCAGTGGCTCCTGTAAGTAAGAAAAAATAAAACCACCACCAAAAGGCATTGAAATTCTGCTATTTGCTACACAGTTTTTGTAGCAGCCGTGAATAGTGAGAGAGACTGAGCGATAGACGCTCACAGTATTCATCCCAGTTAAAGAAACATACGTAAGTATGTATGTGAATGCTTTGTGATCGGAATTGAAGTGTGACTTCACAACACAACCGAGCAACGTTGGTAATTTTTTGTGCACGAATCATCGTGGCGAAAACCGGAGACCAAAAAAAGTTGGTATAGCGAAAAAAAAGAAAGATTTCAGCAAGCAACACGTAAGGTGATATTTAATATTTGCTCCGGTCATTAAAAACGAAAAGGAAATTGCAATTGTGCAGAATCAACGCGTAAAAATGGCAAGTAAAATTAAATTTTCAACACTTAAGGTGGATCAGCTAAATCGTTTGTTACAACAACAAGGATTATCAGTTTCTGGCAATAAGGCACGCAAAATTGCTAGGATGATAGAAGTTTACGAGGCAGATGAATTAGACCAGGAAGAAGTCGATGATCTGCAAAACAACGAGACGAATTGGCAGAATCAATTCAAAGAATTGCGTGATATAGTAACCAGCATGGCGGAGATGGTAAGTCAAATAACAACAGCGCAGTTGAATCAGGCACAGCAAACGCAAATAAGTAGCGGAGCACCCAAAAACTCCGGCGCAACATGTAGCAATGTGCAAGCAATCTCCGGCGCAACATGTAGCGATGCGCAAGCAAACTCCGGCGCAACATGTATCGAAACGTCATACACAGCAACAAGCAACATTGTGCCAGTATCATATGGCACATTTCCAGCAACATATACTACAGATCAAGCAACATTCACGTCGGTAGTCGGAACAGGCAACATGGTGCCTGCAAGTTACAATGTAATTAAAGCAATACAGCAACCGTCGAATTTAGAGTGGGGAGGAGTAACAGTGGGTTCGTCCACCCCACACACTGGCCAGTTGAGTCATGAACTAGGGCATTCTATACCAGCAAGGCAGTATAGTAATACGATTAAGTACACGATGAGGGAAATTATAAGCATATTACCCGAGTTCAATCCACTTGAGGGTTATTTAATAGCAAAGCAGTTTATCACAAAAATTGAAAAATTGCGTGCGATATATCAGTGGACAGAAGACGAAATATTATTTGCAACACAGCCAAAACTAAAGAGTGTCGCAGCTGATTGGGCAGATTCTCAACCCCCTTTCAGTTCATGGAGACTTTTTGTTGAAGCATTGACTAATGATTTTCCAAGTGAAATCAACGTACCGAATGTACACAGTGAAATGGACAGACGCAAAAGAAAGCAAGGTGAGTCTATGAAATACTATTATTACTCCATGCTTAATATGGGTCGTAGAGCAGAAATGGACCAAGCATCAATTAATTCGTATATCATTGGGGGGTTCAACGATCCGCATTTGTCGCGGACGTTGTTAGCCATAAAATTTAAGACATGTAACGATCTGTTGAAAGCAATTGAAAGTTTATCAGCAACGTCCGTTGGAGTTAAACCAGCATTCAACATACAGCAACAGCATCAACAGAAAGAAATCGAAACAAGTACAGGACAGGTGAGAAAGTCCATTAGGTGTTTTAATTGCAACGATACTGGACATTTAGCAGCGAAGTGTCCTCAACCATCACGTAAACCCAGATGCAGCAAATGTAAAAGAGTCAAAGTCGTGTAACGTAGGTAAGAGTACCGTAGCAAGTTTGGGTGCATCATGCGTAACACCCCCACCATTTATGAAACAAGTTATGGTTTGGGGCAAGATAGTGTCAGCATTTGTAGATAACGGTAGCGACTATTCACTGGTGTCAGCGACCGAGATTACTAGTGAGGTAGAACGTGAGCACGAAACTCATCCGCTCACAGGCTTCGGAGGTGGAGTCGTCGAGACAAAGGAAAAGGTAAAAGTAAATGCAATGGTTGACGATCGTTTAGTAGAATTGTCGTTGTTGGTAGCACCGGATCGATTGATGCCATATGAAATGTTATTAGGTCGTGATATTATGCATGACACAAAGGTAGTAATTGAATCAGGTGTGCTAAAGCTAGAAGCATCTGATAGTAAATCGCCAGTGAACGTATTAGGTGAAAGCGTAGAGCTTGATGGAGTCAAGCGTTTCTTGAACAAGTATTACGATTATTTCTATGAAGATCTAAGGGGTATAGGTCGGTGTAAAACAACCGAAATGGAAATCAAAGTTACAACCGAAGAACTAGTTGTGGGTAAAAGATATCAAGTTCCGTTGTCACATAGGCCAATATTGTCGTCGATAGTCAAAGAGTTGTTAAGTTGTGACGTTATCCAGCCAAGTTCTTCTCCGCATGCAGCACCAGTAGTTTTGGTGAAGAAGGCGAACGGCGAGGATAGAATGTGCGTCGACTTCAGGGCCTTAAATGCAGTGACCGTAAAAAAACAGTTCCCTATGCCAATTTTGGAAGAACAACTGGCACGATTAGAAGGTAATCAATCGTTTACAACGCTGGATATGACTGCCGGGTACTACCAGATACTACTAAAAGAAGCTAGTCGGTCATATACGGCATTTTGGACTCCGGATGGTCTCTTCGAACACAAAGTCATGCCGTTTGGGTTAGTTAATGCCCCATGGTGTTCCAAGAGATGGTAGTCAACCTGGTAAGAGATTTAAATCACCGGGATAAAATTATCAATTACGTTGACGAAGTAATCATTGCCATGGCAAACGAACATGAAGGCATCGAGGTATTAGAAGAATTTCTAATGGCAGTACGAAGGGCCGGGTTAACATTACGCCCATCCAAGTGTGCGTTCATGGCGAAGCAGGTAACCTTCTTAGGACGCAGTGTGAGTGGCGAAGGCATACGGCCAGGACGTGACAAATTCAGTGCGTGGAGGAATTCCCTACACCAACTACAGCGACAAATATACGTCAGTTCCTTGGATTAACAGGATTCTTCAGAAGATTCATCCCAGGGTACAGTAACATATCGAGACCATTAACTAAATTACTCAAGAAGGACGAGGTGTTCACGTGGACACAGGAGCAGGAAAAAGCGTTCGGCGAATTGAAGATGGCATTGACACGAGATCCAGTATTGACGATGTTTGACAATGCCAAAGAACATGAAGTGCACACAGATGCTAGTAGCCATGGTTTGTCTGGTGTATTACTACAGCGGGAAACAGAGGGATTAAAGCCCGTTCAATACTTCAGTCGTCAATGCAGTGCAGCTGAATCCAAGTACGCCAGCCATGAGTTAGAAGTGTTGGCCATCGTCGAAACTCTTGAGCGATTGAGAGCGTATCTTTTGGGTAGGCCATTTATCGTGGTAACCGATTGTCATGCCGTAGTAGCAACTAAAGTAACAACGCTTCTTCAACCACGAATAGCCAGATGGTGGCTAAAACTCCAAGAGTGTGACTTCAAGCGTGTGCATCGTGCAGGGGCGCAAATGGCACATGTAGACGGGCTAAGCAGAGCGCCAGTACAACCCGAAACGGTGGTGACTACAGTTGCAGAGAGGGTGATGAGAGTTACACCGGTTGATGACAGTTCTGATTGGTTATACGCAATGCAAATTCAGGACGACAAAGTGCGAAAGATTGCGGATGTGCTGCGGAGTGGCCGTCCACCCGACAACGATGAAGAAAAGCAGATACAGACAGACTATCATCTGCAAGATGGGCGAGTATATCGACGAGTCAACCAGAAGTTAAAATTGGTAATTCCACAGGCAATGAGGTGGCGTATTACGAAAACGTTCCACGATGATGTTGGGTATTTTGCACTTGAGAAAACGATTGATCGAATCGGGAGACATTTCTGGTTTCCTCGGATTCGAAGGTATGTAAAAACTTATATTAATGCGTGCGAAGAATGTTGTCTCTTTAAGGTAAAGGGATGTAAACCGGAGGGTCAACTACATCTTGGTGAGGTCTTGCCTATTCCGTTCCGTAGCATCCACATCGATCATTTGGGTCCGTTCCCCAAGAGCAAGCGGGGCAATGTTCATGTTTTGGTGATCGTGTGTAGCTTCAGTAAATACATCATTTTGAAACCAACGCGTAATACCAAATCCGAACCAGTGGTGAAAGTTTTGGAAGATGCAATGGCAATTTTTGGACAACCGTTACGTATTGTGTCCGACCGGGGCACTGCATTCACATCCAAGATATTCCAAGACTTCATTGGCAAATATGGCATTCAACATGTGAAAATTGCTGTGAGAACTTCTCGGGCCAATGGACAGGCAGAGCGGGTCAACAAGACGATACTTAGTGCAATCAAATGCAGTACCAAGACAGAGAAGGATTGGGACTTGACCTTACCTACTATTCAATGGTCGGTCAACTCTCAATGTCATAGCATAACTAAATTTTGTCCAAATGAACTGATTTTCAACTTCAACCCGAGAGATGTTTCCCAGAATCGGTGATACAAGCAATACATGACAACATCGAATGTAATGACATCAGTGTAGAAGAAAAACGTTCGGAAGCAGTAGTGAACATCAACAAAGAGCGTAATCGGTGGAAAGAGAGGTACGACGAGAAACATGCAAAACCGCGTGAATACAATGTGGGAGATTTGGTGCATCTTGACTACATACCCACAGCAACGGGTGTGTCCCACAAGCTTGATCCGTCATTCAAGGGTCCTTATGTCATAACGAAGGTTTTGAACTCTGACCGATATGTGGTGGAAGATTTTCCAGATAATACAGTAACTCAGCGAAAATATTGCAACGTGGTGAAGGTGACCTGGCATCGTCCGAGACGGACGAGGGGTCAGGGGAGGCCGAGCTGTCAAGTACGAGTTAGTCAGTCGTGTTATTTCGTAGCGAACGGACGTGCAAACCATACCAGCGAGTGTATGCCGTATTAATAAATCATATTCATTTTCATATTCATTCATGTACTACTTTTAATTACTTTTATAATTTATATTCAATAAATACATATTCAATTATATGTAATAATCAACATTAAATTGGTATCGAGTCATCCTTGACAGTAGTCTAATAAAGACCATTTTGCATTATTAAATATTGAAGTTATTTATTCAACAGTTTAGCTATTCGAACGTTAGCAAGAGGTTGCAAATAGGCTGATTTCACTAAATTCGTTACAATATGTATCCTCTTTGCCAAAAGTACCAGACATAAATTATGCAGGCAACTCTGTTTCCCATTATATTTCGCGACATACCACGCCAACAGACGCTTTCGGCGAATTGATACTAAGGCATCGAGTTCCGGAAATACTGTTCCCAAATCCCGCGACTCTCGAGCCATATTTCCATCCCGAATCCAGGGATTGCATTAACTAAAATTCCGAGATTTTCCGCCTTCGGATTATTGTTGTTGGTCAATACGCGTCTTTTGAGACCTCTCTCGATATTTTTGGATGGGTATTAGCAGTGTCTTGCTGTCGTATAGAATTGCCGTTTTTTAATCGTACGTGTTAGAAAATCACCGGTTTTTGTTATTGAAAATATTTTTTGTTTAATTTCCTTGTGGTAAATTTCGTCTGACATCTTCAACATCTGTGGTATATGCGCCATAGTTTATAATTGGTCTTGGTGATGTTGGCTTTCATATACCACTTTAATTTCAATTGATTTCCTCGTTTGTTTACTACAGAGCCCAACTAAGGCAATTTTCCTACATGTTTCACTTCTAATGTAAATTTTATGTTTTTGTAAAAATTGTTCAGGGCGTCAAGTATATTTTGTTGACTATCGCGAATAAGGCATCCACATACTTCGTTAGTGGTCTTGGTTTGTTTGCCAATTTGTCCATAGTGTTGTCCAATAATTTTTCCTTGAGTATGTCGGCTATCACTGGCGAAGTCCCCTTAATGACCAAGTAAAGAGATATATTTTTTTAAAAATTGGTTTATTATAGAAAGACCTATATACTTATAGCACATTTGTTTTTGTTTTGTCCTGAAGAATAGCCAAAGGTACAAATTCACACATTGAGTATAAAAAAAATTTCATAGCACTCTCATATGCCCTCACATATAAATTCGATTCATATTGTGACGAATATTAGCAACACTAGGGGATACTATCATCTTTAAGCCGATGCTAAGCAGTGACTTGTATGCACATCATTAAACCAATCGTTATGTCTACCCATATGTCCATATGAGCATCGGAGAAGAGACGCACAAACACATGCATATATCTTATCTGAGATGCTCACAAAAGAAGGCAATAATTTGTGCAAGTATCACTCACATATACACGCGCATATGAGAAGCTATCAACATAGTTATAGCTGGTAATTTTATAGCTGATAACCAACTAGTAAATTCTAGAATAGAAAAGCCTAGAAATATGCAACGAGGAAACCAGACAGTATAAAAGGCAGCAACAGTAGACGCACGACAATCAGTTTTGATTAAGCACGCTATCTGTCGAGCAATAGAAGTGTTATTTTTAAAGTAGTCTAATAAAGACCATTTAGCATTATCGAATATTGGAGTTATTTATTCAACATTTTAGTGATTCGAACGTTAGCAGAACGTTGAAAATAAGCGGAATTGCACTAAATTCGCACTATATGAGAAGCTATAAACATAGTTATAGCTGGTAATTTTATAGCTGATAACCAACTAGTAAAGTCTAGAATAGAAAAGCTTAGAAATATGCAACGAGAAAACCAGACAGTATAAAAGACAGCAACAGTAGAGGCACTACAATCAGTTTTGATTCAGCACGCTATCTGTCGAGCAATAGAAGTGTTATTTTTAAAGTAGTCTAATGAAGACCATTTAGCATTATCGAATATTGGAGTTATTTATTCAACAGTTTAGTGATTCGAACGTTAGCAGAACGTTGCAGATAAGCGGAATTGCACTAAATTCGTTACAATTGGTGTCAGAAGAGGAATTGTTGAATAAATTCCAGAGTTGCAGAGCACAACAAGGACATGGCGAAATTAAGTGAATTAAGGATCCAGAAACAGAAAAAGGAGTTGGAGAACTGTGGATTGAATACAACCGGCAATAAAATCGAACTTCAAGCACGGCTACGAGAGGTATTAGAGTTGGAAGGAATTAATGTAGACGAGTATGTCTTTTATCCTGATGTGGAAGAGCCAGCGACTAAAGTGGAAGAGAAGATAGAGACTCCGAATCCATTGGCAAGTGTTGACACTAACGCGATACTAGCAGTGTTGAACCAAATGTCAGAAATGTCATCACAATTAGAATCACAGGAGACACGTTTAACATCCAAGATGGAAGCACAGGAGGCACGCATTTCAGAAATGTCGTCTCAAATATGTCATTACAACTGGAAGAGCAAAAGATATATGTCTCAACTGGAATCACAGGAGACACGTATCTCAGAAATGTCGTCAGAAATAACATCTAATATTGAAGCACAAGAGGCACGTATATCAGAAATGTCGACACAAATTTCAGCATAGGTATCATCGCAGATCTCTACACAACTGGAAGCGCGTATGGAAGAGAAACTAACGCAGTTTCAGTACCAGACATAAATTATGCAGGCAACTCTGTTTCCCATTATATTTCGCAACATACCACGCCAACAGACGCTTTCGGCGAATTGATACTAAGGCATCGAGTCCCGGAAACACTGTTCCCAAATCCCGCGACTCTCGAGCCATATTTGCATCCCGAAATCCAGGGATTGCATTAACTACAATTCCGAGATTTTCCGCCTTCGGATTATTGTTGTTGAATTCAATACGCGTCTTTTGAGACCTCTCTCGATATTTTTGGATGGGTATTAGCATTGTCTTGCTGTCGTATAGAATTGCCGTTTTTTAATCGTACGTGTTAGAAAATCACCGGTTTTTATTATTGAAAATATTTTTTGTTTAATTTCTTTGTGGTAAATTTCGTCTGACATCTTCAATAACTGTGGTATATGCGCCATAGTTTATAATTGGTCTTGGTGATGTTGGCTTTCATATACCACTTTAATTTCAATTGATTTCCTCGTTTGTTTACTATAGAGCCCAACTAAGGCAATTTTCCTACATGTTTCACTTCTAATGTAAATTTTATGTTTTTGTAAAAATTGTTCAGGGCGTCAAGTATATTTTGTTGACTATCGCGAATAAGGCATCCACATACTTCGTTAGTGGTCTTGGTTTGTTTGCCAATTTGTCTATAGTGTTGTCCAATAATTTTTCCATGAGTATGTCGGCTATGACTGGCGAAGTCACCTTAATGACCAAGTAAAGAGATATATTTTTTCAAAAATTGGTTAATTATAGAAAGACCTATATACTTATAGCACATTTGTTTTTGTTTTGTCCTGAAGAATAGCCAAAGGTACAAATTCACACATTGAGTATAAAAAAAATTTCATAGCACTCTCATATGCCCTCACATATAAATTCGATTCATATTGTGACGAATATTAGCAACACTAGGGGATACTATCATCTTTAAGCCGATGCTAAGCAGTGACTTGTATGCACATCATTAAACCAATCGTTATGTCTACCCATATGTCCATATGAGCATCGGAGAAGAGACGCACAAACACATCCATATATCTTATCTGAGATGCTCACAAAAGAAGGCAATAATTTGTGCAAGTATAACTCACATATACACGCGCATATGAGAAGCTATAAACATAGTTATAGCTGGTAATTTTATAGCTGATAACCAACTAGTAAATTCTAGAATAGAAAAGCCTAGAAATATGCAACGAGGAAACCAGACAGTATAAAAGGCAGCAACAGTAGAGGCACGACAATCAATTTTGATAAAGCACGCTATCTGTCGAGCAATAGAAGTGTTATTTTAAAGTAGTCTAATAAAGACCATTTAGCATTATCGAATATTGGAGTTATTTATTCAACAGTTTAGTGATTCGAACGTTAGCAGAACGTTGCAAATAAGCGGAATTGCACTAAATTCGTTACAATTGGTGTCAGAAGAGGAATTGTTGAATAAATTACAGAGTTGCAGAGCACAACAAGGACATGGCGAAGTTAAGTGAATTAAGGATCCAGAAACTGAAAAAGGAGTTGGAGAACCGTGGATTGAATACAACCGGCAATAAAATCGAACTTTAAGCACGGCTACGAAAGGTATTAGAGTTGGAAGGAATTAATGTAGACGAGTATGTCTTTTATCCTGATGTGGAAGAGCCAGCGACTAAAGTGGAAGAGAAGATAGAGACTCCGAATCCATTGGCAAGTGTTGACACTAACGCGATACTAGCAGTGTTGAACCAAATGTCACAAATGTCATCACAATTAGAATTACAGGAGACACGTTTAACATCCAAGATGGAAGCACAGGAGGCACGCATTTCAGAAATGTCGTCACAAATATGTCATCACAACTGGAAGAGCAAAAGATATATGTCTCAACTAGAATCACAGGAGACACGTATCTCAGAAATGTCGTCAGAAATAACATGTAATATTGAAGCACAAGAGGCACGTATATCAGAAATATCGACACAAATTTCAGCACAGATATCATCGCAGATCTCTACAAAACTGGAAGCGCGTATGGAAGAGAAACTAACGCAGTTTCAGGAAGGGTTCAGTGGTCGACATGATAAAATGGAGGCCGAGATAGATGCTTTAAAAGATCGTATTCAGGAGTTACAATTGAACCGTCCAATAACTTCAACGTCTACTCTGAAGGTAAAATCCCCAACGTTTGATGGTTCTGTTCCTTTCCAGGTATTTAAGCTCCAATTTGAGAAGACGTCGGCAGCGAACAACTGGAATGCGAAGATAAAGTTGCTGCACTGTTCGTGGCTTTAAAAGGATCAGCTGCTGAGATCTTACAGACCATCCCAGAGTACGAACGTAACAGTTATGAAGCATTGATGGCTGCTGTAGAACGACGGTACGGAAGCGAAAACAGGAAACAGATCTACCAAATAGAATTACAAAACCGCTACCAAAAAGCTAATGAGACTTTGCAAGAGTTTGAAAGGTTGGCACAGTTGGCAAATGCGGACGCACCCGTGGAATACACCGAGAGGGTAAAAGTCCAGAGCATAAATGGCATACGAAATGTGGAAACGAAGCGAGCTACATTGCGAATCCAAAACTAACATTTGCTGAAACGGCATCGCATGCACTGACTCACGAAACATCCTCACTTTTGAGTAAGCCAGCGTACAAAGCTCATCGCGTGGAGGTGGAAAGGCCAGACTGGGTAGGCACAATTTTGGAAGCACTGAAGTTGTCACAACAGAAAAATGTTGGAGTTATGAAGTGTTTCAAGTGCGGCAACCCAGGTCACATTGCACGTCATTGCAGCACCGGTTCTAATAGTTCCAACAATGTGGGTGGCCGTAAACGCAGAGCTGAAGGAGATGAGCAAATCTCCAAATCTACTCAATCGTTAAACTAAAGCGAGTCAGCCGCAAGGGGCAACAGCTGGCTCCCGCAATTGAATGCCCCATAATCTCTATCTCGCAAATTGGAAGAAGGTCAAGCAATCTTACTGACGGCGGACATGTGGGTTGAAAGGAACGTTTACTGACTATAGATACGGGTGCATCCCATTCCATCATTCGATCAGATTTAGTCAACAAGAAGATAAGACCATTGCTTGGAGCAAGATTACGTACAGCCACGGGAGAGGACACCCAGGTAATTGGAGAAGTAGCATGTGAAGTAGCAATTGGGAACGTCACGGTACTACACAATTTTATAGTGACAGAGATTGTTGATGAAAACATAATTGGAGTGGACTTCTTAATCGACCAATGCATCAAGATCGATATGCAAAGAAAGACGATGCGATATAAGAACATGGATGTGCCACTTAATTTCGGCTACGAGAGAGGCTACAGCAGTAAACGAGTGCTGGTGGAAGAGAGTCAGCAAATACCACCAAAATCCGAAGCAGTCATCTGGGCAAAGTTTGATGGAGATTGTGGGACAAACAAATTGTGGGTTGTCGAAGCAGCAAACAAATCAACACCGAACGTACTTGTAGGAAAAACCCTGGTAAGAGTACTCAATGAGTTCAAGTCACTACTGAAACTAACCAGAGGAGCTATTTTCGGAAGATGCCAAGAGGTTGAAGTAATAATCAATTGTTGACAGCTTCAGGAGGAAGTTTCAAGTAGCAATATTGATCTTTCAGATGACATCATGGCATGGGCGGAGGAACTAGAGGAAGACTATCAGAGTAAGGCAAAACATCTTCTCCTAAAGTACGCGAACATATTTGACCAAGATGGCTCCAAAGCAGGCCGCACCAACGTTGTGAAACATTAAATTGACACTGGAGATGCGAGGCCGATCCGTCAAGCTCCACGTAGTGTTCAACTGGCGAAGCGGGAAGTTGTGAGTCAAATCGTACAAGAAATGAGCGACAGCGGCGTCATCGAACCATCAGCTAGTCCACGGAGCTCACCTGTGGTACTTGTGAGGAAGAAGGATGGGAAAATGAGGTTTTGCGTGGACTACTACTACTACTAAGGTTGAACGACGTCACGAAAAAGGATAGCTACCCAAGAATTGACGACACTCAGGACTCGCTCTCTGGTACGAAATGGTTTTCCACACTGGACTTGAAAAGAAGCTACTGGCAAGTGGAAGTGAAGGAGGAAAACAAAGAGAAAACAGCCTTCAGTGTCAGTGATGGTCTTTGGCAATTTACAGTGATGCTTTTTGGACTATGTAATGCACCAGCTACTTTTGAAAGACTCATGGATCAGGTACTGAAAGGACTACATTGGAAAACATGCTTAGTGTACCTAGATGACATCATCTTATTGGGAAAGAACTTCGAACAACATCTGAAGAACTTGGAGGAGGTTTTCCAAAGAATAGCTGGCGCTGGTCTGAAACTTAGTCCCAGAAAATGTTCTCTGTTCAAGAAGCAAGTTAGTTACATGGGTCATAAAGTAACGACGGAGGGCATCTGCACCACAAATGAAAAGATAGAAGCAGTGAAGGATTGGCCAAGACCACAGAATCTGCATGAATCGGGAAGTTTCCTTGGGCTGTGCACATATTACCGGCGATTTGTGCCAAATTTTGCCAGCGTAACCCATAGCCTCCGCGAGCTAGCAAGAAAAAATAAAGCTTTTGAATGGAAGAAGGAGCAAGAAGTAGCTTTCCAAACATTGAAAAAGAGTTTGTGCACTGCCCCAATGTTGGCATATCCGATTCCAGGAGCAACGTTTATTCTAAATACAGCTTCGAGCGGATATGCTATAGGAGGCGCTTCGTCACAACTGGTTGATGAACAGGAGAAGATAGTTGCATATTACAGCCGTTCAATTGGAAAACCAGAAAGGAACTACTGCGTTACATGGATAGAGCTGCTGGCGTTGGTAGAGTGCATTAAACATTTTCACAAATACCTCTACGGCCAGCGATTCTGCATCAGGACTGATCACGCAGCGTTGAAATCGATCCTGCAGTTCCGTAATCGAGAAGGACAATTGGAACGGTGGATCGAGCGGCTACAAAGCTATGACTTTTCCATTGAGCATCGGAAAGGTAGTACCCATGGGAATGCCGACGCAATGTCACGAAGACCATGTAGTGTGGAATGCAAGCACCGTTCAAAGGCCGAGGCTAAAGAAGACATTATAGATATCCGGCTAATGGCTATAACGTTTACGGATGAATGGAACAAGGAACAACTAAGAAAGTGTCAGCTAGAAGATACAGATCTCTCACATGTTATGCAAGAGCCCGAATGAAACGAAAGACTAAACAGAGAGGAGATGTCAGCAGAGAGACCCATTGCGAAGTCATATTGGGCACAGTGGAATAGTTTAGAATTGATATCCGGTTGCCTTCATCGAGTATGGGAGAGTGAGGATGGTCAATGCAAGAAGAAACTGATAGTTGTTCCCAAAAAGAGGATTCCTGACGTGCTCAGCGAGCTGCATAATGGTCCAAGTGGAGGTCATCTTGGAATCACGAATATGCTCGAGAAAATTAAGCAGAGATTCTATTGGGTTGGTTGCCGTCAGTCGGTCACCGAGTGGATTGCCAACTGCGAGGTTTGCAACAGAGCGAAAGGGCCCAAAACACGAAGTCATGGCCAGATGAAGCAGTATATTTCAGGTGCACCATTTGAAAGGATCGCCATGGATGTCGCAGGTCCATTTTCTACTAGCAGCCGCGGAAACAAATAAGTACGTACTGGTGGTTATGGATTATTTCAGCAAATGGCCAGAGGTATACCCAATCCCAAATGAAGAAGTGGAAACAGTAGCAGGAGTGGGTACAAACGATTGGGTTGCAAGGTATGGTGTACCAATGGAGTTACATTCTGACCAAGGCAGGAATTTTGAATCAGCTGTGTTCCAAGAAATGTGTAAGAAGTTGGGCATTCGAAAAACACGGACAACTGCATTGCATCCTCAGTCCGATGGTATGGTGGAACGTTTCAATAGAAAATTGGAGGAGCATTTAAGGAAAGTAGTAGACAAATACCATACGGAGTGGGATACACACATATCATTATTCTTGATGGCTTACCGATAGGTAGTACATGAGACAACGGGCAAAACTCCCGCAAAAGTAATTTTTGGGAATGACCTTCGACTGCCAACTGATTTGAAGTATGGGATAGATGCCGATGCGGAGAGAAATGTTAAGAAATCAACTGGTGTCTTGGAAGAAGAGCTGAGAGAGATACACGATCTGGTAAGACAACCACCAAAGATTATGAGTGACAAGATGAAAGCCAGATACGATAAAGCACTTAATTCGGAAGGGTTTCAGGAAGGAGATTTGGTGCTGTTATACGACCCACAACGAAAAAAAGGTTTGTCCCCGAAATTGCAGTGTAATTGGGAAGGCCCATACAAAGTTGTAAAACGGATCAACGATATAGTGTACCGCATACAAACCATTGGCAAACCACGAACCAAAATGAAAGTGGTTCATTTGGAAAGACTGGCAGTGTTTAGATCGAAAGGTTTGTCTAATTGGCACGATCAGACTTAGGTGGAGGGCAGTGTGACGAATATTAGCAACACTAAGGGATACTATCATCTCTAAGCCGATGATAAGCAGTGACTTGTATGCACATCATTAAATCAATCATTATGTCTACCCATATGTCCATACGAGCAGCGCAGAAGAGAGGCACAAACACATGCATATATCTTATCTGAGATACTCACAAAAGAAGGCAATAATACACGCGCATATGAGAAGCTATAAACAAAGTTATAGCTGGTTATTTTATAGCTGATAACTAACTAGTCAATTCTAGAATAGAAAAGCCTTGAAATATGCAACGAGGAAACCAGACAGTATAAAAGGCAGCAACAGTAGAAGCACGACAATCAGTTTTGATTAAGCACGCTATCTGTCGAGTGTTATTTTGAAAGTAGTCTAATAAAGACCATTTTGCATTATCGAATATTGGAGTTATTTATTCAACAATTTAGTGATTCGAAAGTTAGCAGAAGGTTGCAAATAAGCGGAATTGCACTATATTCGTTACAATATGAAAGTGCCTGAATTTCATATGAAAGTTCAAAGAAGAAGCAGTTCCATATGAATCCAAGGCACTTCGGTATGTTATTCATATTTACACTAACAAATTGACAACAAAACATTTTTCAAAAATTATGTAGCACTGAGAAAAATTTTAATTAAAAATTTATTCATTACAACAATTAAAATATTTTTTTTTTTCAAATTTAAAAAACGTTTTACAATACATATAATTTGTATGTATGTATAGGTATTGTGATTTGCACTTCAATATAAAAATATTTTGAACAGCTCTGATTATAGATATGGTAACCAAACCAATATCTAGTTTACATATAAAGATATTGCTTTAATTTTCGCACTTAACTCCTAATGCGTAACTAAATAACTTAATTTCCCATATCAAATTTTCTCGTCGATAATTGGTAATTATGAAGAAATTTTAGAGAAATTTAAACCTTATTTTAGATTGGTGTATTTGTAAACGTGATTTAAAGATACGAAACTAAACAAATTATGTGACAGGCATTATTTCATTGATTGCGGAGTTATGAATTCCCCACTCCTTCTCGAAAATTAAAAAAAGCCCCGCATCCTGACTAAAGAACTCTTTCTGCTTTTTATTGTCAACAAAGACTATAAGATTCAAAAGAAGTGGACGCGGAGATAAAGAAAGAGAGGGAGGGTAAATTGGGAGGAATAAAAAAAAAGAAGAGAATGATCGAGGGACTGAAGAAACCATGGAGGCGATGGGAAATATTATATCTTCATAAAATTACTCACCTTATTTTGCTCTCCTCTTCGTCTTGAATAGGTTTTAAAATTATTAACACCATAAAATTTCTAATGGAACGTACATATAAGTATACAATATTTTTAGTTTTGTACAGTTCATACATCAAATTTAGGTCAACATCTTATTCGTGTATACGTGGTACAAGAATATATAAAGTAAAAAGAATTACTTCCGTTTTGTTTCACATTTAATAAATGGATCCGAATTTAACTTTTCCAAAAATACAGGCTGCATATCGGCAAACCAGGAGATTTCTTCACCTCGGATCTTCATGGGACCATCTTTGCAAGTCAGCCAAAATGTGCTCATCATACCCTTTCCCTTAAAGTAACAAAAATTATGCTTTAGTATTGTTGTTGAATTCACTTTTGCATATTTTAAAGTTAATGTAAATATCGCAACATAAAGAGTTAACGCACAAGTCTACACTACTGTAATTGCCATTTCCTTTTATGTTATTTCCGTAACCTTGACATTTCCGTAACTAATAAGAACTGCTTTTCCTATTGTATTAGCTTTTTGATCTCGGCTAGTGCAGTTGTACACCGCCGTTCAGTAAATTTTCGCTAAAGTTATTCCGCATATTAATACCGTTTTTCAATCCGCATATTTTTATTTATTTAAAAGAGAAACAAAAGTTAATATTTGATTGTTTAATAAAGTGAATTACTAGATATCTCGCGTTTTATTTGGACAATTAATTTGCAAAGGAATCCGTCGTCCAATTCGCTATTTCCGCACGATTATAATATACATACAAATATACATGTATACCGTGTGTAGGGTTATCTACTTTATTTAAATATTCTATATTTTTGTAAATTATTTTTGAATTACTTTATTTTGAATATTATTTCAAAAAAAAGAAAATTTTCTTGTCAGTGTGTTTATAAATTTTCAATATGAATATTAATATTTAAAAATTTAAATAAATAATAAATAAAATTCTAAAAATATATATTTTTAGACTCAACAATATTTTGGCGATCATGAAGAATCTGGAAGATTCTAATTACATATTCAACTCACCCTGAGTGTTAAGGCATTTTTGACAATCATCATCATTCTCATCATCATCATCATCAAACTAGTTAGTTTTAAATACACATATTTCCGTACATTTAAAATAAAAAGGCCTAAAAGAAATATGTCCTTCAATAATTTGTAAAACATGCAATTAACGAGTGTAATTCAAGGAATTATTTGAACGTACACGCAATTTGGAGTCTATTTTTAGTTTACTTTATTTATGTTAATACTTTAACTTGTTTTTTTACTTGTAATTATTCAATATTTAAAAATAACTAAGTTACCTTTTTTAAATGAAAATTTTTGAATCTAGCAAAAAAAGAAAATTGTATAAATACACAAAAATATGTGCAAATAACAAAAATATAAGAAATAGATTTTCAAAAAGAATAAGCTGGTGCTACCCTGCAAATATCGCGAGTACTCCATGCATGCATGTATGGAGTACTAGCCAGGGACCAACCGAGTACTCCAAAATTAACCACAATTCATACAAAAAATATGGCCCAATTAACATTGCGATGTCGCATAGCATATCGTGTCCTTTAATTGCCTTTTGCAAGTGTCAGGTTTAAATTTGTAACTCGCTAATTAAGAACAACAAAAATCATGTCTAACGCCGTCAAAACCCGTTATTTCGCGCTCAATGCTATCAAAAGGTTTATGGCTAAAAGTACCGACGAAACTTTTTAATGGATGCAGAAAGTGTGCAAAGATGAGCTGTGGGTGCGATTTAATACCACTCAAGATACCGTTGAAATTTCTTGTGGAAGTGAGAGTATTGAAGTTGATGAAAATGTTCGCATTTAAGCAGAGATATGGTATTCCACCACTCTAACGAATTTCAATCGCGAAAAGAAAAGTAAAAAATGTAATAATGAATCCCGACAGGTTTCCGCGCCAATAACTGTGTTGGCATCGAGACGACTTCCTAAAATGGAACTGCCCACATTATCTGGCGATGTCACAGAGTGGACCGTATTCTTTGACGCATTTTCCTCGCTTGTTGACTGTAATAACGCATTGTCGAATGGAGCAGTTCTGGGACGATTGACTTGTGCATTAAGTAGTGAATACGAGATGCGGAAGCACTGGGAGTTATCACTCGTGAGAGATGAGCCTCCTACGTTCGAGCAATTGTGTTAATTTCTAGGAATCAGGTGTCGGTCTCTGACTATGCTTTCATTATCAGCAACAGCCGTACCACCAGAAAGCACAAATACACCACCTAGCAAATTTACTAACGTCCATAAAAGTCCATATAAAGAACGCTCAAGAAATATTTCGTTTGTCAAGTAGTATCTACCTCTCAAGAAACCTAACGTCTATTTAATTAGCTTTACGCAACTGTTTTTATACTCAGTTGAGCAGAGCTCATAGAGTATATTAACTTTGATTGGATAACGGTTGGTTGTACAGGTATAAAGGAATCGAGATAGATATAGACTTCCATATATCAAAATCATCAGTATCGAAAAAAAATTCGATTGAGCCATATCCGCCCGTCCGTCCGTCTGTCCGTTAACACGATAACTTGAGTAAATTTTGAGGTATCTTGATGAAATTTGGTATGTAGGTTCCTGGGCACTCATCTCAGATCGCTAGTTAAAATGAACGATATCGGACAATAACCACGCCCGCTTTTTCGATATCGAAAATTTCGAAAAATCGAAAAAGTGCGATAATTCATTACCAAATACGGATTAAGCGATGAAACTTGGTAAGTTAGTTGAACTTATGACGCAGAATAGAAAAATGGTAAAATTTTGGACAATGGGCGTGGCACCGCCCACTTTTAAAAGAAGGTAATTTAGAAGTTTTGCAAGCTGTTATTTGGCAGTCATTGAAGATATCATGATGAAATTTAGCAGGAACGTTACTCCTATTACTATATGTCTGCTTACTAAAAATTAGCAAAATTTGGAGAACGACCACGCCCACCTTTTAAAAAATTTTTTTTGTAAATTCAAATTTTAAAAGAAAAGTTAATATCTTTACAGTATATAAGTAAATTATGCCAACATTCAACTCCAGTAATGATATGGTGCAACAAAATACAAAAATAAAAGAAAATTTCAAAATGGGCTTCGCTCCGCCCTTTTTCATTTAATTTGTCTAGGAAATAATTTACCAATCCTTGTGAAATTTGGTAGAGGCTTAGATTCTAGGACGGTAACTGTTTTCTGTGAAAAAGGGCGAAATCGGTTGAAGCCGCGCCCATTTTTTATACACAGTCGACCGTCTGTCCTTCCGCTCGGCCTTTAACATGATAACTTGAGCAAAAATCGATATATCTTTACTAAACTCAGTTCACGTACTTATCTGAACTCACTTTGTATTGGTGTAAAAAATGGCCGAAATCCGACTATGACCACGCCCACTTTTTCGATATCGAAAATTACGAAAAATGAAAAAAATGCCATAATTATATACCAAATACGAAAAAAGGGATGAAACATGGTAATTGTATTGGTCTATTGACGCAAAATATAATTTTAGAAAAAACTTGGTAAAATGGGTGTGACACCTACCATATTAAGTAGAAGAAAATGAAAAAGTTTTGCAGGGCGAAATCAAAAGCCCTTGGAATCTTGGAAGGAATACTGTTCGTGGTATTACATATATAAATAAATTAGCGGTACCCGACAGATGAAGTTCTGGATCACCCTTGTCCACATTTTGGTCGATATCTCGAAAACGCCTTCACATATACAACTAAGGGCCACTCCCTTTTAAAACCCTCATTAATACCTTTAATTTGATACCCATATCGTACAAACACATTCTAGAGTCACCCCTGGTCCACGTTTATGGAGATATCTCGAAAAGGCGTTCACATATAGAACTAAGGCCCACCTTTATGGCGATATCTCGAAAAGGCATCCAGCTATGGAACTAAGGCCCACTCCCTTTTAAAATACTCATTAACACCTTTCATTTGATACCCATATCGTACAAACGAATTCTAGAGTCACTCCTGGTCCACCTTTATGGCGATATCTCGAAAAGGCGTCCACCTATAGAGCTAAGGCCCACGCCCTTTTAAAATACTCATTAACACCTTTCATTTGAAAGCCATATCGTACAAACGAATTCTAGAGTCACCCCTGGTCCACCTTTATGGCGATATCTCGAAAAGGCGTCGACCTATAGAACTAAGGCCGACGTACTTTTAAAATACTCATTAACACCTTTCATTTGATACCCATATTGTACAAACGCATTCTAGAGTCACCCCTGGTCCACGTTTATGGCGATATCCCGAAAAGGCGTCCACCCATAGAGCTAAGGCCCACTCCCTTTTAAAACACTTATTAATATCCATATTGTATAAAAGCATTCTAGAGTCAACCCTGGTCCACTTTTATAACGATATTCCGAAAAGGCGTCCACCTATAGAACTAAGGCCCACTCCCTTTTAAAATACACATTAACACCTTTCATTTGATACCCATATAGCACAAACAAATTCTAGAGTCACCCCTGGTCCACCTTTATGGCGATATCTCGAAAAGGCGTCCACATATAGAACTAAGGCCCACGCCCTCTTAAAATACTCATTAATACCTTTCGTTTGACACCCATAGTGTACAAACGCATTCTAGGGTCACCCCTGGTCCCCTTTATGGCGATATCACGAAACGGCGTCCACCTATAGAACTAAGGCCCACTCCCTTTTAAAATACACATTAACACCTTTCATTTGATACCCATATAGCACAAACAAATTCTAGAGTCACCCCTGGTCCACCTTTATGGCGATATCTCGAAAAGGCGTCCACATATATAACTAAGGCCCACGCCCTCTTAAAATACTCATTAATACCTTTCGTTTGACACCCATAGTGTACAAACGCATTCTAGAGTCACCCCTGGTCCCCTTTATGGCGATATCACGAAACGGCGTCCACCTATGGAAATAAGGATCACTCCCTTTTAAAATACTCATTAATACCTTTCATTTGATACACATGTCATACAAACACATTCCAGGGTTACCCTCGGTTCATTTTCCTACATGGTTATTTTCCCTTATGTTGCCACCGTAGCTCTCAACTGAGTATGTAATGTTCGGTTACACCCGAACTTAACCTTCCTTACTTGTTTGTTATTGATGTTAGAGAAAAAATTACAAAGTTTACAAACGGCGATGGTTACTAGGACATGTTTCTGAATATACCTTCTTCATCAGCTAGCTTTTCGGGAGCTAAGTATTAAAACTGAAAAAAAAAAAAAAAAATGATACTAGTGTAAAAGCAGATGCATTCATCCACTCAGCCATATGAATGCTACGCTGTTCGCTTTCCAATTGTGCTCTAAGTATTGCCTTTTTGTTGCTATTCCTTTATACACCATTGGGTACATACTAATTCTATATGTTTTTAATCCTAATTATGTGGAATATTTATAGGCGCGGCGAAATGGTTCCATCGCAATATGCCAGTAAATGTTTCTTTCTTTTCATTTTTTCTTAGAAAACATAATAATTGAAATTTAATTATTATAAGCCGGTGTTAAGCTCATGAATTCTTAAATATAAGTATAAACTGAACACACCATTAAACAAACATACATAAATATGTAAAACTGAGCCCAAGTTTACAAAGCTTCTCATTAGCAACGAAGAAGAACTTTACAAAAACAAATCTACATGGCATACAAATTAATATAGAGACAAAATGTCTCAATTGTGTTGCTAGTGTAGAAATAAGAAAAATTAAATTAAGCATGAAAACAAATACCAGCAGGAAAGCCTAGTGGTTAAAGGCAACTGCAGTTTAACCATATGATTCACGGTTCGGTGAAACCTTTGATAACATTACAAAATTGCATGATGATGATTACGTTGGAGCTTTTCGAAATGGTTCCATCGCAATATGCCAGTAAATATTTCTTTCTTTTCATTCAAGGTTCGAATCGAGCTCAAGGCCAGAACAATAATTTTTTTCCAATGATAATTATTGTTATTTTTTAATTTTTCTAAATTTGAAAAATTGTATTTTGTTTTTGGAATAGTAAGTAGAAAATTTTTCAGACAACCTGCCATAGCTGCGCAGATAGATCCATTTCGAAGGGTGCTAAGCCTTCATCATCAGTACGCTTTAGGCATGCTGCGCTAACCATCTAATATATATTATAAATGGGAAAGTTTGGATGTTAAGATGTTTGGATGTTTGGATGTTTGGATGTTTAGATGTTTGGATGTTTGGATGTTTGGATGTTTGGATGTTTGGATGTTTGGATGTTTGGATGTTTGTCCAGACGTTTGTCTTTGTGACTCAATAACGCAAGAACGGCTGGACCGATTAGGATGAAATTTTGCACACATATAGCCAATAGTCTAGAAGGATCTACTAGCTATATATTTTTCAAAAGGGGCGTGGTCCCCGCCCCCTAGGAACAGTTATAATTTAATTATTATATTTTTTCGTCTTTGCGACTGAATCACGCCAGAATGGCTACACGGATTTTGATGAAATTTGGGACACAGACAGTAGTCTACTAGCGAAATTTTTTTCGAACATTGAAAGAGGGGTGGGGGTCCCACGACCCTTCGAGAAATTATTTTTCATAATTTTTACACATTATAACTTTACGTATACTGGCCTTCATCAGTATCACAGACTCAAGGGGTCAAATAAGTCGAGGGCTTACAAAGTAAGCAGTGACACCCTCCGACCGCCCCCCTTTATCCCCCCTCTGGTGTAATATCCATAAATTGTTATAACTCAATCTAAATTTTCTCCTAAATCAATAGTTTTTGGTATCTGGTACATACAGAACGAGATCTAGACAATTTTGGAGGAACGATCAGTGGTCCTCTCCTCTACTCCCGCCATCCGCCCTCCATCAATTGTTTTTATTAGCACGCTTTTATTAGCTTTACCTGTATGTTTCTATCTAAATTTTTATTCGCTCCAATGCGCCTGCTGCCTTATTAACATGGTTTTATAATTAGCTTCACCTTATTTGTAATCCCGTAAGGGTCATATCGAGACCCTTCCGGGATCATTTCTGGATGGTTTTCGGGATCGGTCCGGGATTACGCCGGGGTAATTTCGGGACTTTTTCGGGACTATTTCGGGATCATTTTGGGACCCTTCCGGGATCATTTCTGTATAGTTTACGGGATCCGTCCGGGATCCCGTCGGGGTTATTTTGGAACATTTTCGGGACTATTCCGGAATCATTTCGGGACTATTTCGCGATCATTTGGGGACCCTTCCGGCATCATTTCTGGATGGTTTTCGGGATCCGTGCGGGATCTCGTCGGGGTCATATGGGGACTTTTTCGGGATCATTTGAGGGCTCTTCCGACATCATTTCTGGATGGTTTTCGGGATCCGTCCGGGATATCGTCGGGGTCATTTGGGGACTTTTTCGGGATCATTTGGGGGCTCTTCCGGCATCATTTCTGGATGGTTTTCGGGATCCGTCCGGGATCTCGTCGGGGTCATTTGGGGACTTTTTCGGGATCATTTTGGGGCTCATCCGGCATCATTTCTGGATGGTTTTCGGGATCCGTCCGGGATCCCGTTGGGGTCATTTCGGGACTTTTTCGCGACTAATACGGGATCATTTGGGAACCCTTTCGGCATCATTTCTGGATGGTTTTCGGGATCCGTCCGGGATCCCGTCGGGGTCATTTCGGGACTTTTTCCCGGCTAATACGGGATCATTTGGGAACCCTTTCGGCATCATTTCTGGATGGTTTTCGGGATCCGTCCGGGATCCCATTAGGGTAATTGCGGGACTATTAGGGGATCATTTGGGAACCTTTCCGGCATCATTTCTGGATAATTTTCGGGATCCGTCCGGGATGCCGACGAGGTCATTTCGGGACTATTTCGGGATCATTTGGGATACCTACCGGCATCATTTCTGGATGGTTTTTGGGATTCGTCCGGGATCCCGTCGTGGTCCTTTCGGGACTTTTTTTCGACTAATACGGGATCATTTGCGGACCCTTTCGGCATCATTTCTGGATAGTTGTCGGGATCCCGTCACGGTCATTTCGGGACTATTAGGGGATCATTTGAGGACCTTTCCGGCATCATTTCTGTATTGTTTTCGGAATCCTTTCGGGATCCCGTCAGGGTCATTTTGGGACTTTTTTGGGCTAATACGGGATCATTTGGGGATCCTCTAGGGGTCGTTTCGTGACTTTTTCTGTTTTATTTCGGGATCATTTGGGGACCCTTCCGGCTTAATTTCTTGATGGTTTGCCGGATCCATCAGGGTCATTTCGGGACCATTTTGGGATCATTTGGGGACCCTTCCGAGATCATTTCTGGATCCGTCCGGGATGCCGTAGGAGCCATTTCGGGGTTTTTTGTTACTTTTCCGGGATAGTTTTTGGACCCTTCCGGGATCATTTCTGGATCTGTGCGGGATCCCATCTGGGTCATTTCCGGACTATTTCGGGATCATTTTGGGATCCTTCCGGAATCATTTCTGTATGGTTTTCGCGATCCGTCGTTGATTCCCTCGGAGCCATATCGGAACCTTTTCTGGAGTAAGTCGGGGTCATTTGGGGACTTTTTCGGGATCATTTGGGGCTCTTCCGGCATCATTTCTGGATGGTTTTCGGAATCCGTGCGGGATCTCGTCGGGGTCATTTGCGGACTTTTTCGGGATCATTTGGGGGCTCTTCTGGCATCATTTCTGGATGGTTTTCGGGATCCGTCCGGGATATCGTCGGGGTCATTTGGGGACTTTTTCGGGATCATTTGGGGGCTCTTCCGGCATCATTTCTGGATGGTTTTCGGGATCCGTCCGGGATCCCATCAGGGTAATTTCGGGACTATTAGGGGATCATTTGTGGACCTTTCCGGCATCATTTCTGGATAATTTACGGTATCCATCCGGGATGCCGACGAGGTCATTTCGGGATTATTTCGGGATCATTTGGGATACCTACCGGCATCATTTCTGGATGGTTTTTGGGATTCGTCCGGGATCCCGTCGGGGTCATTTCGGGACTTTTTCTCGACTAATACGGGATCATTTGCGGACCCTTTCGGCATAATTTCTGGATAGTTGTCGGGATCCGTTCGGGATCCCGTCACGGTCATTTCGGAACTATTAGGGGATCATTTGAGGACCTTTCCGGCATCATTTCTGGATAGTTTTTGGAATCCTTTCGGGATCCCGTCAGGGTCATTTCGGGGCTTTTTCGGGATCATTTAAGGGTGGCTTTCAGGATTCGTCCGGGAACCCGTCAGGGTAATTTCTGGACTTTTCCGAAACTATTTCGGGATCATTTTGGGACCTTCCCAAGATAATTTCTGGATGGATTTCGGGATTTGTCCGGGATGCCCTCAGGGTCATTTTGGGACTATTAGGTGAACATTTGAGGACCGTTCCGGCATCACTTCTGGATGGTTTTCGGTATCCGTTCAGATTCCCGTCGGAATAATTGCGGGACTTTTTCGGGATCATTGGGGTCCCTTCCAAAATCATTTCTGGATGGTTTTTGGGATTCGTCCGGCATCCCGTCGGGGTCATTTCGGGACTTTTTCTCGACTAATACGGGATCATTTGCGGGCCCTTTCGGTATCATTTCTGGATAGTTGTCGGGATCCGTTCGGGATCCCGTCAGGGTCTTTTCGGAACTATTGGGAGATCATTTGAGGACCTTTCCGGCATCATTTCTGGTTAATTTTCGGGATCCTTTCCGGGTCCCATCAGGGTCATTTCGGGACTTTTTCGGCATCATTTAAGATTGGTTTTCAGGATTCGTCCGGTATCCGTCAGGGTAATTTCTGGACTTTTCCCAGACTATTTCGGGATAATTTTGGGACCCTCCCAAGATCATTTCTGGATGGATTTCGGGATCTGTCCGGGATGCCGTCAGGGTCATTTTGGGACTATTAGGTGATCATTTGAGGACTTTTTCGGCATCACTTCTGGATGGTTTTCGGTATCCGCTCAGGATCCCGTCGGAATTATTGCGGGACTTTTTCGGGATCATTTGGTGTCCCTTCCGGCATCATTTCTGGCTGGTTTTTGGGATTCGTCCGGCATCCCGTCGGGTTCATTTCGGGACTTTTTCTCGACTAATACGTGATCATTTGCGGGCCCTTTCGGCATCATTTCTAGATAGTTGTCGGGATCCGTTCGGGATCCCGTCAGGGTCTTTTCGGAACTATTAGGTGTTCATTTGAGGACATTTCCGGCATCATTTCTGGATAGTTTTCGGGATCCTTTCGGGGTCCAGTCAGGGTCATTTCGGGACTTTTTCGGGATCATTTAGAGATGGCTTTCAGGATTCGTCCGGGAACCCGTCAGGGTAATTTCTGAACTTTTCCGAGACTATTTCGGGATAATTTTGGGACCTTCCCAAGATCATTTCTGGATGGATTTTGGGATCAGTCCGGGATGCCGTCAGGATCATTTTGGTATTAGGTGATCATTTGAGGACCTTTCCGGCATCACTTCTGGATGGTTATCGGTATCCGATCAGGATTCCCTCGGAATCATTGCGGGACTTTTTCGGGATCATTTGGGGTCCCTCCCAAGATCATTTCTTGATGGATTTCGGGATCTGGCCGGGATCCCGTCAGGGTCATTTAGGGGTGCGTTCGAGATCCCGTCAGGGTCATTTCGGGACTTCTTCGGGAATATATCGGGATCATTTCTGGATGGTTTATGGGATCCGTCCATGACCCCTTAAGGGTCATTTCGGGACTATTAGGTGATCATTTGGGGACCTTTGCGGCATCACTTCTGGATGATTTTCGGTATCCGTTCGGGATCCCGTCGGAATCAATGAGGGAATTTTACGGAATCATTTGGGATTCCTTCCGGCATCATTTCTGGATGGTTTTCGGGATTTGTCCGGGATCCCGTCGGGGTTATTTCGGGACCTTTTCGGGGCTAATACGGGATCATTTGGGGATCCTCTAGGGGTCGTTTCGTGACTTTTTCTGTATTATTTCGGGTCGTTTTCGGACCCTTTCGGCATAATTTCTTGATGGTTTGCCGGATCCATCAGGGTCATTTCGGGACCATTTTGGGATCATTTGGGGACCCTTCCGAGATCATTTCTGGATCCGTCCGGGATGCCGTAGGAGCCATTTCGGAATTTTTTGTTACTTTTCCGGGATAGTTTTTGCACCCTTCTGGGATCATTTCTGGATCTGTGCGGGATCCCATCTGGGTCAATTCCGGACTATTTCGGGATCATTTTGGAATCCTTCCGGAATCATTTCTGTATGGTTTTCGCGATCCATCGTGGATCCCCTCGGAGCCATTTCGGAACTTTTTCTGGAGTTAGTCGGGATAATTTAGGGACCCTTCCTGGATATTTTCTGGATGGTTTCTGAGATCCGTCCGGGAGCCCGTCAGGGTAATTTCGGAACTTTTTCGGGACTATTTCGGGATCAATTTGGTACCCTTCAGGCATCATTTCTGTGTGGTTATCTGGATAAGTCTAGAATCGTGTCGTTGTCATTTCGGGTTTTTTTGGGACTACTTCGGGAACTTTTGGAAACACTTCCGGGGCGTTTCTGGATGGTTTTCGGGATCCGTCCGCGATAGCGTCGGGGTCATTTCGTGGCTTTTTCTGGATAATTTCGTTATCATTTTGGGATCCTATCAGGTTATCAGCTCAAAAAGTTCTTTTTTTTACTCAATTACAAAAATAAAATACATTAGACAGAAAAAAAATTTTAAACAGATAACTTTATAAGCAGGCTAACGTGAATAGCCCACATATTTCATTTTCTCCTTGCGGACGGGGCCGCGGGTAAAGGCTAGTTTAGCTATACAGCGGTGGTTTGTTTGACTGGCAAATTTGCTACTTCTATTCCTAAAAACAAAAACAATTGTTTCTTTCTTTTCAGTTTTTCTTAGAAAACATAATAATTGAAATTCAATTATTATAAGCCGGTGTTAAGCTCTGAATTCTTAAATATAAGTATAAACTGAACACACCATTAAACAAACATACATAAATATGTAAAACTGAGCCCGAGTTTACAAAGCTTCCAATTCGCAACGAAGAAGAACTTTACAAAAACAAATCTACATGGCACACAAATTTATATAGAGACAAAATGTCTCAATTGTGTTGTTAGTGTAGAAATGAGAAAAACTGAATTAAGCATGAAAACAAATACCAGCAGGATAGCCTAGTTGTTAAAGGCAACTGCAGTTTCACCATGTGATTCACGGTTCGAATCCCGGTGAAACCTTTGATAACATTACAAAATTGCCTGATGATCATTACATTGGCGGTTTTCGAAATGGTTCCATCGCAATATGCCAGTAAATGTTTCTTTCTTTTCAGTTTTTCTTAGAAAACATAATAATTGAAATTCAATTATTATAAGCCGATGTTAAGCTCATGAATTCTTAAGTATAAGGATGATTTTAATTTATATAAACGTTTTTGACACAATTTTATAACCGCTATCTGTTAAAAATGCGTGATTGGCTCGTTTCGAATGCAACAAAAGAAGCGCTTTTTTGTTTTCTATGTCGGCTTTTCAGCAAAATTTCCGAAAATACCCGATCAGTTTAGACAAAATCTTCAGGTTATTCTAAAGAAAAAGGTTGGAAGAGGTCACACGACAAAATTCCTGAACATGAAAATAGTCAAAATCATAAAAGTTGCTATATAGAGTGGCGCCAATAAGAAATGAGAATTCGAAATGCAAGTTCAGTGGATTTTCTCTTAGCGGAAACCCTTAAAAATGAAGCAGCTCGCTGGAGTATTTTGGAACTGATCAGCAATTATGGCCCCTATTGCATGAACATTTGGAGAAGGTGAGGGAATCTCAAACGAAAAAGAATCGTCTCCAAGCACATTATTTGTCTGATGGAACACAAAATGAGTTCATAGAAATCTGTGCAAGTCAAGTAATTAGAAAGATAGAAGGCGAGAGAAAGTCCGTCAAGTATTACACAGTAATAGTGGATGCAACCCCTGATTCGGCGCATATTGAGCAGACTGTTTTTATATTTCTTTATATTTTATTAGACAGGGACTCTGGAAAATGGAAAATCCAAGAACGCTTCTTAGAGTTTGTCGATTGTAACGCAAAAACAGGAGAAGCTATCGCTGAGCTGATTCGCAGCACTCTAAAAAAGCACAATATTCCACTGGATGAATGCCGTGGGTAAGGGTATGATAATGGCAGTAATATGAGCGGTAATTACAAAGGAGCGCAGAGTCATATCCTGAGAGATAACTCCCTGGCAATATTTGCACCTTGTGCTTGTCATAGTTTAAATTTATGTGGAGAGCAAGCTGCTGAATGTTGTGCAAAAGTCATCACATTTTTCGGTATTACGCAGAAATTGTATAATATCTTTAGCGCAAGCCCTCAGAGATGGGACATTCTTAAGGAAAAACTAATTGCTCCTTGCACAGCATGTCACAAACACGATGGTCTGCTCGTGTGGATAGTGTGAAACCTTTCGCAACTCACATTCCCCAAGAAAGCTATTGATGAAATCAAGCTTTTGAATCTGAGTTCAGAAACAGTAACGGATTTGGAAGGTGTTGAAGTATATATGGGGAAATTTGAGTGTATCCTTTTAGCCTCCATTTGGCTCAAAGTGTTGACGGTAATCAACCATCGAAATCTGGTACTGCAAGCTAGAAATGCCACACTGGACGTGGAAACAGAAAATATACGTAGCCTGATTGATGAGTTTAAGAAATTCAGGGATCAACGGTCGATCATACTTCAAGAATGTAAGGTTCTGACAGGGAGTATAGGAGTTGTGAATACCTTCGCAGAGAAAAGAAGGAAGATAAGGAGGCGCCAGTTTGATGAATTACCTGCCGAATCACCTGAGTGTGATTCCGAAACTCAATTCAAACAGCAAGTTTTTTACGTTCTTTTGGACTGCTTGATTGGTAACATGACAAGACGTTTCGAAGCCGTAAATGACATTGCGATTACATTTAGTTTTTTGTGGAACTATCAGGATCTGACGGAAGAAGAGCTCAGAGAAAAGGCAGCGGCATTCTGCACGATTTATGGCATCGATATTTCTACGGATCTAATAGATGAAATCATTCATCTCAATGCCATCCACTTAGCAAATTTGGGATGTGATTCGCTGCCACCATTTCAACTTCTAAACAAATTTCATGACTTGAAGATGGAAGTATTATTTCCGAACATCTGCATAGCATTAAGAATATTTTGCACACTTCCAGTCAGTGTGGCTGAAGGGGAGCGTTCTTTTAGTCTATTGTCTCGCGTGAAAAATTTTTTACGTTCTACTATGAGCCAAAATCGCTTGACAAGCCTTGGAACATTGGCGTTGGAGTCCAGCCTTGCTCGCAGCATTAGTTTTGAATCGGTAATTTCCATATTCGCAGACCAAAAAGCATGGTAGGTTTTCCTTGGCTGATTCAAGCTCTTAAAATGTACATATTTAGAAAAAGTTAATGTAAGGAAATCAAACAATGAAATCTAACATTTCATATATGTAAGTGCTCCAGTAAAACTTATTTTATATGAAATAAAACTGACAAGGTGAATTGAAAAATCTATGTATGTTATTTATTTTTTTACTGGATTGAGTTTATTTTTCACATTATTATTGTCTAGGTCAATACGCGTTTTTCACACCTCTCTCGATATTTTTGGTAGCGTATTAGCAGTCGACCCCTCACCTAGACTTTTACCGACAATTCAAACACCAATTTGCTTGTAATTAAAAACTCTTTAGGAGCACATTTTTTATTTCTGTGAAATAAATTTCTATTTTTAAAATTGTTGCAAAAACCGTGCAAAAAAAATTGTTCTTGAGCACATTTTTTGCACGCTAGGAAAAGCACATACGCAAAACTTTTCTCTCTATAATATTCCGTTGAAAAAAAATGGCCGCAGTATTGATGCTAGATATTTTCATTTCCACACCTTGGACTTAAAGATTTTCCATACAAAATTTTATTTTTCAAATACTTTAAGTATTGAACATTTGAATATTTTTTTTCTTTGGATATTGCATTTTTGTTCTGTACACATACCCACTTCTCCAAATCTGTTTAAATACCGGCCTTCTATTTTGAAAAATTTCTCCTTTTCCCTTCACTCTATTTCCCCTTAAAATTTTCATCTACCCTAATGTACGCATTTCCATTGCGTTTTCACGGTATATGTGTCTATAAACATGCATACAGACATTTGTGGACATGTAAAAATGTGTGCGCTATATGCAACCAAGTAAAATAATTCACCTTCACATCAATAAGTCCACGCGGCTCTGTACGAAAGCCGCCAATCCTATTAAGCGCCTCGTTCATATCGTCCGTGATGTGAATTTTGTGTGACTCGCCAGTAGATTCCATTCGTGATGCAGTATTAACGGTGTCACCAAAAAGACAGTAACGTGGCATTTTTGTTCCAACAATTCCAGCTACCACAGGCCCAGTGTGGATGCCACAACGAATTTGTAAAGTTCCTGCTGAACGTGGAATTTTAAAAAAAGATGAAGCATCCAGTAAATCAAGTGCCATTGTAGCAATTTCCGAAACATGTTTCTCGCCTGCTCCGCCAGAAAAATTATGCATGGCCGGAAGTTAAAAGAGAAACAAAAAATTAAAGGTGTTGAATGAATAACAATTTTCATATAAATGGATGCAGCTTTGTTTTTACATACATAATTTCATTTGCACATTAAGTAGGCGCCTATGTAGATGTGCATAGGTTATACCATGCTGATATATGTAAATATATACATATGTTGTACATACCCTGCAAAAAATAGTGCGACTTATCCCTAAAGAGAGCGGTCTCCGGTTGATCTCTTTTGTCTACATTGGGGCATAATTGATCCCATCTAGTCCCTTTTGGGTACAGTTGGGATTAGTTAGGTTGAAATCCATGCAGCCCATTTCAAGAAAAATTAAAAACGGCAACGAATTCGAATTATTTTAGAAAAATGCGGAGCCATATACCGTATCTACCCGACAGAAAAGAGATTAGTCTTCATTCGTACCCATATGGGTACAAAGGGGATTGGTCCTATCGTTCCCATTTCGTGCATAAATGGGTACCATTAGTCTCTTCATAGGACATGCTCAAACAAAAGGGAACAGTTGAACGCATACAAAGAGATCAAGACTGGCATTAGTCGTATACTCCTTTGTGACTCATCCTAGAAAAATAGCATTTTGTGCAGGGTATTATCTGCATACACGCACACTCGTATATACAGATGAGGAATACAAAAATTTTCATCAGAAATCTCCAACATCAGCAAGTCATTTATAAGAATAACTTAGTAAAGACGTCTTAGTTTTGATTTTTCACTTAACTTAGAGTTTTTAATTTATATATTAATCACAATATATTAATCACAATAATTAAGTTTATTAAGAATGTATATAATTTTACACCTTATAAATTTATATGCTTTAATGAGTCTCCCTATTCTGTTGAGTCTCTTGTAATAAATGTCATTGATTAGAGGTTGGCGGAAATATTTGTTTTTGCGTTTTTATAATAAAAATTTTGCCATTGAAAATGCTTTGATAATTTTATGTGAAGTTAATCAACAGGAAATAAATCTACATTCCATTATAGAAAACGTTTTTTCAGCTCAGAAGTTATACATCCAAGATCCTGAGTTCACAGACACATTTTTCTAAGCGGGGTCGCCCGTCGGCAGTGTTTGGTAAGCACTTCGAGTGTTTTTCTGCCATGAAAAGCTCTTAGTGCAGATGCCGTTCAGAGTCGGCATAAAACAAGTAGGTCCCGTCCCGCCAATTTGTAGGAAAAATTAAAACAAGCACGACGCAAATTGGAAGAAGAGCTCCGCCTAAAATCTCTTCGGGGGTTAGCCTCACATTTATTTTCTTAACACAAAAGTAACAGGTTGAAAATGCAGTTACTGTGTGGGTTCGTACCCGGACCCAAACTTGTTTTGAGTGGGACTTTCACCACATCACATTATGCGCCACATATATACATATTCGCTAGCGTTATTGAACTTCGAAGGGGCTTTTATAGGTATATATGGATGTATGTATGTATGTATTTTCATTTCATACCACCTTGACATACATATTGTGGCGAATATTAGCAGTTCCATACATCACTATGCTGTTAGTAAATAAATGCACAACACCATCAAAGCAAGCTGCCACACATACATGTAAACCGCAAAGCTAGCCTGCAAAAATCGCGAGTACTCCATACATGCATGTATGGAGTACTCGCGATTTTTGCAGGGTAGCTGCCGACTACATATATGTATGTGAAATATTCTCTATGCTGTAACCCTCAAATGATTACAATCGTTAAAAACGAGCAATGATCGGCTTACAATATGTTCGTGTAGAACATTACAGTGGAGTATAATGGTAAGTACTCCAGTGGACCACATGATCCAACGATTTTTGCAGGGTAAGAGCAGAAGTTGTTATACACACATACATACGCATATGACTAGAAGAGAAACGTAAATATCAGATACATAAGGGAGACATAGATGTATCCGAGAGTGTAAAAGCAGCGCAAGCAGATGAATATGGCATCAGTTTTAATTTAACACGCTACTAGTGAAGTTTTTTTTCCGAGAGTATAAAAGCAGCGCAAGCAGATGAATATGGCACCAGTTTTATTTTAACACGCTACTAGTGAAGTACGCGAGTACCTATTGTAATTGTGAAGTACTTTCCCAAAGTAGTCTAAATAAAGCAGATATTGTCATACTGAATATTTGTGTTATTTATTTGACAGCTCAGCGTTTCGAACGATAGCAGAAAGTGCAAAATAATCAGAATTTCCCAAGAGATTTTCAAAAAGATGCTTTCAACGCAATCTTATGCATGGCAGTAATATCGCCAAAATCACGCAGGAAGTTCCGTTTGTAAATATAAAACAACTTCAGACTTATAAATTGAAGTTTATTTCGTCTTGCCCATTCAAATATAAAGTTTCGCGAAGCAATGTTATAAGCATTCTCACTATACAAGAAAAATACTTTGCTAACATATTTTGTGTTCTATTCCTTTGTTAAATTGCAGTTTTTAACTGTGAAAAATGTTAGAAAACGAGTGGGAAAAATAATTTGACTTGCAAAATGTGCCAGCACCCTTAAAATGTACTTTGCTTCTTGCAATAAAAGTTGCAAGTTGTTCACTTTTTCATGTCAGATAACGCCAGTGTCGCTCAATCTACCGTTCTCGATAAAAATACGTGCAATCTACTCATAATGCATAAGATTGAGTTAAACGCATCTATATAAAACGATTTCATCTCAAACCGCTTAGCCTAGTCGAGTTGGCTTAGTTTTTGTTATTGCTTTCTGTGCAATTCGCTAATCTACCAAACGTTTTTTCCCCTAACTTGCTAAAAAAAAGCGGCCAATGTTACTTTTATGTATTTAATTAGCGAGACAAGCTCATATTGATTTATATATTTTTTTATACTCAGTTGAGCAGAGCTCAGAGAGTATATTAACTTTGATTGGATAACGGTTGGTTGTACAGGTATAAAGGAATCGAGATAGATATAGACTTCCATATATCAAAATCATCAGGATCGAAAAAAAATTTGATTGAGCCATGTCCGTCCGTCCGTCCGTCTGTCCGTTAACACGATAACTTGAGTAAATTTTGAGGTATCTTTATGAAATTTGGTATGTAGATTCCTGGGCACTCATCTCAGATCGCTATTTAAAATGAACGATATCGGACTATAACCACGCCCACTTTTTCGATATCGAAAATTTCGAAAAACCGAAAAAATGCGATAATTCATTTCCAAAGAAGGATAAAGCGATGAAACTTGCTATATGGGTTGACGTTATGGTGCAGAAAAGAAAGTTAGTAAGATTTTGGACAATGGGCGTGGCACCGCCCACTTTTACAAGAAGGTAATTTAAAAGTTTTGCAAGCTGTAATTTGGCAGTCGTTGATGATATCATGATGAAATTTGGCAGGAACGTTACTACTATTACTATATATATGCTAAATAAAAATTAGCAAAATCGGATGAAGAACACGCCCACTTTTTAAAAAAAATTTGTTTAAAAGTCAAATTTTAACAAAAACTTTAATATCTTTACTGTATATAAGTAAATTAAGTCGAAATTCAACTCCAGTAATGATATGATGCAACAAAATACAAAAATAAAAGAAAATTTCAAAATGGGCGTGGCTCCGCCCATTTTCATTTAGTTTGTCTAGAATACTTTTAATGCCATAAGTCGAACAAACATTTCCCAATCCTTCTTAAATTTGGTAGGGGCATAGATTCTATGACGATAACTGTTTTCTGTGAAAATGGGCGAAATCGGTGGAAGCCACGCCCAGTTTTTATACACAGTCCACCGTCTGTCCTTCCGCTCGGCCGTTAACACGATAACTTGAGCAAAAACCGTTATATCTTTATTAAACTTAGTCGACGTACTTACCTGAACTCACTTTATCTTGGTATAAAAAATGGCCGAAATCCGACTATAACCACGCCCACTTTATCGATATCGAAAATCACGAAAAATAAAAAAAATGCCACAATTCTATACCAAATACGAAAAAAGGGATGAAACATGGTTATTGGATTGGTTTATTGACGCAAAATATAACCTTAGAAAAAAACTTTGTAAAATGTGTGTGACACCTACCATATTAAGTAGAAGAAAATGAAAAAGTTCTACAAGGCGAAATCAACAGCCCTTGGAATCTTGGCAGGAATACTGTCCGTGGTATTGCATATATAAATAAATTAGCAGTACACGACAGATGATTTTCTGAATCACCCTGGTCCACATTTTGGTCGATATCGCGAAAACGGGTTCACATATACATCTAAGGGCCAATCGCTTTTAAAACCCTCATTAATACCTTTAATTTGATATCCATATCGTACAAACACATTCTAGAGTCACCCCTGGCCCACCCTAATGGCGATATCTCGAAAAGGCGTCCACCTATAGACCTAATGCCCACTCCCTCTTAAAATGCTCAGTAACACCTTTCGTTTGATACCCATATCGTGCAAATATTCTAGAGTCACCCTTGGTCCACCTTTATGGCGATATCTAGAAAAGGCGCAACCTATAGAACTAAGGATTACACCCTTTTAAAATACTCATTACCACCTTTCATTTGATACCCATATCGTACAAACACATTTTAGAGTCACCCCTGGCCCACCCTAATGGCGATATTTCTAAAAGGCGTCCACCTATAGACCTAATGCCCGCTCCCTCTTAAAATGCTCAGTAACACCTTTCGTTTGATACCCATATAGTACAAACATTCTAGAGTCACCCTTGGTCCACCTTTATGGCGATATCTAGAAAAGGCGTCCACCTATAGAACTAAGGATTACTCCCTTTTAAAATGCTCATTACCACCTTTCATTTGATACCCATATCGTACAAACACATTCTAGAGTCACCCCTGGCCCACCCTAATGGCGATATCTCCAAAAGGCGTCCACCTATAGACCTAATGCCCACTCCCTCTTAAAATGCTCAGTAACACCTTTCGTTTGATACCCATATCGTACAAACATTCTAGAGTCACCCCTGGCGCACCCTAATGGCGATATCTCGAAAAGGCGTCCACCTATAGACCTAATGCCCACTCCCTCTTAAAATGCTCAGTAACACCTTTCATTTGATTCCCATATCGTACAAACACATTCTAGAGTCACCCCTGGTCCACCTTTATGGCGATATCTCGAAACGGCGTCCACCTATGGAACTAAGGATCACTCCCTTTTAAAATACTTACGAATAAAGATAGATGTAGACTACCATATATGAGCATATAAGCATGATTTAGCCATGTCCGTTCCTCCTCCTTCCGTCCGTCTCTATGTGGACAAGATAACTTGAGTAGTTGGTTGGAATCCGCGTTATCAAGTCCATGCAGACAGTCTCGAATCAATACAAAAACAATTTTTACTATTTGCCTTAAGAAATTTTCAATGGGACTTTTAACTAATCTTCCACCTTATACTAATCGATTAAAGCTTATCAATCTTCCAACTCTAGCTAGTCGAAGGGAAATGCTTGGTGTAATATTTATGACAAAACTTTTAAATGGATCAATTTCAAGCCCATTCCTTCTGAATGAAGTGAGCTTTTGTGTTCCCTCTCGGACTTCGAGACACTTCAAACCTCTCCTGCTGAAACAATGTAGAACGAACTTCGAACTAAATGAACCTTTTCGGTGTTTATGCCAAGATTATAACTCTCACTCAAACACATTTGATAGCTCAGACTCCCTTTTTTCTATAAAAAAGACTGTTCTCACCACTCTTAATAAATAATTGTATAAAGCGATTGCTTCTGTTCTCTTTAAGTATTACGCTTGGCTGATGATATCTCTTCTGTAGCTGAGCAGTCTCAGATCTCGACGCTTGACAAACCGCTGCCCATCAAAGACTCGGCAAAAAAAAAAAAAAAAAATGTTTTGATATAGATATACATATATGTAAATCGATCGCGTGAACAGGATTAGCCTGGTTTCATTGGGCCACTTGAGGGCAGCGCGCTGCCACAACGTCCATTAAAAAAAAAAATATGGAGATAGCTTATTGAAATATGATATATGGGTTCATTTACACTCATCCCTCATAACTATTTAAAATGAGAAAAATCGGATGATAACCAAGACAACTTTTTATATATATAACATTTTGGAAAACACAAAAAACCTGATTATTTAGTAAATAATACGTCTAGAATGGTGAAACTTGATATGTGCACTGATATTGAGACTCCTGATAAAAATTTGAAAAATGTTTGAAAATGGGCGTGATATCTCCCACTTGTGATAAAATTAATCTTACAAAAGGCTATTAATCATAAATCAAAAACCGTTTAACCTATCAGCTTAATATCAATTGTATTTTACTTTCTAAATGAATTATAACACAAAGTTAGAAAATATTAAAAATTTTGAAAATGGGCGTGGAAGTGCCCCTGTTTTGACTAAGTAATTTTCTATGTTTCGGGAGCAATAACTCGAAGAAAAATTAACATATCGTAATAAAACTGGGAAGGCATACTTTTTTATAGCAGGAAATACTTCTAGTAAAAATGGACGGGATCGGACCACGCCCACTTTTATATAAAATATATTCGTAGACTAGAATAATAAGTTATATCTTATGTTGCGAGCTGAATCGGACGTGTTTTTGTGCGCTCCAATATAATTTTTGTATACCTCGGTAAAATATTGAAATTTTCCAAAGCTTTTGTGTTGCTGTTGCTCGTGTGAACTATTTTTGTGTTAATTCTTTGTCTTGAGTTGAAAAGAGCTCCTGATAATAGATATTAGTCAGAAAAAATACTAATTAAAATCAGTGAGTTAAGAACAAGAATAATAAAAGCAATAACCAACTAAATTTTAAACGAGCGAGTGTTTATAACAACAACAATGGCGAAAAGATACCCAGCAAGAGGAACGGTTTCCCCCCCAACAACCCCTCTCACACCATCATCAACTGTGTTGGCGAAGCAACTGGAGGTACAGAGACAATCAATTGTCAAAGAACTGACTGCAGAATTGAGGAAAACCGAAGAGCGTATAATGCAAAAATTTGGTGAGTTGGCTGCTGAAACTGCAAATTTGAAAATCCGCATTACTGCAGTTGAGAAGAGAGTTTGTGCAGTTGAGAACGCGTGCTCTGATGTTCTCTTGGTGCGAAATGAGTTGATTGCAGCTCAGGGCCACGTTAATGCACTCGAAGCCAGCGCAGTCGCCACTGACTTAATAATTACTGGCGTCCCACATGCAGCAAGTGAGTGTTTACCTGAGCTATTTTCGAAGATCTGCAGAGTAACTGATAGCAAAGCACCACCATTGCGCGATGCGTTCCGATTGCGAAACAGTGGGAATAATAATAAACAAAACAAGCCCAACACTTCCCCTCCCATTGTTATAAAGTTGTTCTCTGCACCTGACCGAAACCAGTTGCTAAAATCGGTTGCTGTATTTTGTAAGTCTAAAAAGAGATCACTGACGCCCTCTGACATTGATTTGCCTGGCTATGGGACGGTAAATATTTATGAAAGTTTGCCTAGGAGATTGCGGGAGGTGATGACGCGTGCATCTGAGCTTAGGCGGCAAAAAAAGTTAACGTCGGCGTTTTCCAATCGAGGCAGAGTATTTGTTCGGCTTAAGAGTGACGAAGAGCCCAAATTGGTTGGCAGCATCGCCGAGGTGGATGCTGTTGTTGGTACTTAAGCGCACTTACAGTATGAAACAAATAATAATTAGAATGTTTATGTATATGTATATGTTAAACTTAAGCTCTGCCTTTCAATTTAATCTATGCTGTGAACTTTTCTCTTTATGCTCAATTCTTTTAACTCGTCAATTTTTTCGTTCTTATTTTGTTTCTAGCTTTAATTTCAGTCATGCTCATTTTTTTTTTTTTTTGTCTGCTCTTTTTCTCTTTGTGCTTTTTATTTGTTGCAGTCACATATATTTGCTTCACAGCTGCGGTTTTTATGTATATCATACTTTTTGTGGCCGTTCCTTCACCATCTAATGGACTTAGACCCCTGTAGGAAATCTGCCTTCAGCATTAGTGATAGCAACAAGGCATTAATGGATATCTTGTGTAAGCAATCTGATGGACTTAATGTAGTACACTTCAACGCCCGCAGTTTAAATAATGATAAGCTGGACTATGTTAGGGATGTATTTTCTGATTGTAATGTTGATCTTATTTGTGTCACGGAAACCTGGTTCACTAGTGATATTCCTGACGTTTGTTACAGCATCCCTAACTAGAGTCTGACACGCGTTGACAGAAAAGGAAAGAGGGGGGGAGGAGTTGCTATCTACTGTAAGTCCTACTTGAAAATTAGTGTCTTGGCAGAATCAAAAAATAGTGACACGGAGTTTATCATTGCCGAAATATCGGACAACGTGAAAAAGTTTTGGTATCTTGCGTGTACAACCCCCATAGGTGTAATTTGTTAGATTCATATTTTGAGGAGTTATCCCAGTTTTTAATTGATTTTGAGCGTTTTGTAATTTGTGGGGACTTTAACGTGAATCTTTTGTGTAATGGTGCTTACACTATGAAACTACTTGACCATGTCGCGGGCGCTGGTCTTACCGTTGTTAACAATATTGTACCAACAAGATATTCACATAACTCAACTCCGAGCCTGCTGGACATCATTATAACGGCAAGCCCTGACCACATTTTACAATTTCAACAAATTAGCTTCATCTCCGATCATGATCTTATTTTTTGCACACTAGATGTTACGTTTAATTGTTCAGCTGACGCCGTTACTTCTGTTTATCGTGATTTCAAATCTCTAAATGTGGATGAGTTGTTTGTTGATCTATCATATGTCGATTGGGCTTCATGTTGGTTTCTTGCTACCGTGGATGAGAAGCTTGATTTTTTAAATAACACCCTCTGCAATCTATTTGATGTCCACGTACCGTTACGTGAAGTCCGGTTTATAAAAAATTCTTGTCCTTGGTACAATAAAAAAGTCAGATCTGCTATTAAACTACGCAATAAGCTGTACACAAAGTGGAAAAAGACCAACACTGAAACTGCTTGGTCGCAGTATAAAATCGCTCGCAGCCAGGCCACTTACATCACTAGGCAAGCAAAGTAAATATACTGTCACCGAAAGTTAAATCCGGCACTAGCATCTAAAGATTTATGGTGAAACTTAAAGAATCTCAACATCCATGGTAAACAGACGATTTAGTGTCAGATTAATCCTAATACTCTTAACGATTATTTTAGTAGTTCGGGTATTGTCCAGGACAGAGCTGAGTACCTAGAACACACATTTTCACCGGAGAGAGAATTTCAATTTAGCGCAGTAAGTGAAAAAGATGTTCTTGAATCCCTTATGAGAATCAAGTCCGATGCCATAGGAGAGGGCGGAATATCCTTGAAGTTTGTGAAAATTGTACTGCCTTTCGTGCTAGGAACCCTTACACACATAATCAATCATTGCTTTACAACTTCGTGTTTCCCAGTGGAATGGAAAAAGGCTGTGATTGTTCCTGTCGCCAAAAAAAATGCAGCCATAACACCTTTTGATTACAGGCCAATCAGCGTTATTCCAGCCTTCGCTAAAGTGTGTGAGTCCTTGATGGCAGCTCAAATTTCATTATACGTTCAAGAACATAATCTGATCAATCCACTGCAATCTGGTTTTCGTCCTAAGCACAGTTGTTCTACAGCTATGTTGAAAATGCTGGACGACATAAGAATTAATTTTGATAAAGGTGACCTAACTCTTCTTTTCCTCCTGGATTTTTCAAAGGCATTTGATTTAGTTAGTCGTAGACTTCTTTGTGAAAAGCTCAAATGTTTTTTTGGGTTTTCAGTTACATCAGTTAGCCTTATGGCCAGCTACCTTGCCGAAAGGACTCAGAAAGTTGTATGCAAAGGCACTGCATCTAGATCATGTATTGTCTCTTCTGGTGTACCGCAAGGCTCTGTCCTTGGTCCTCTTCTGTTTACTCTTTTTATCAATGATGTGTTCGCTAGGTGTCAGTATGTTAATGCACATGCTTATGCTGATGACATTCAATTGTATTTATCTAGTCGTGTTGGTCTTGTTGATGATTTGTGTTACAAAATAAATTGCGAGTTGTCTGCTATTGCGAAATGGGCTTGTGAAAACGGTCTGTGCTTGAATGCCAAAAAGTCATATGTTCTGCCTATAAGCAATAGTGTTGTGCATACTGAAGATATTCCAAAACTGTTCGTTGGTGAAAACGTGCTTTCGTTTACTAGCAAAATAAAAAATCTGGGCTTTGTGATTAACTCAAAATTAAACTGTGTCGACCATGTAAATAAAGTTGTGAGTAATGTTTATTCTGTTTTACGTAGATTGAGAATGTCTGAGTTGAGACTAGGAAAAAACTAGCTATGCAGCTGATCCTTCCTCAAATAACGTACTCAGAGCTCGTTTACAGTCAACTTGACTCTGCTTCGTCCCATAAAATTGATGTTACTTTTAACAACGTCACACGGTATGTTTACGGCCTACAAAAATATGATCATATATCTCCATGGAAGCGCAAAGTTATCGGATGCAGTATTTTTGAGTACATAGCAGCGCGAAATTGTATATACATTTACAAAATCATTGAATTTCAAACACCAAAGTATCTTTTTGAGAAACTTAAATTTTCGAAGTCTGGTAGACATCGCAAATTGATCATTCCCAGATATTTCTATTTGTGCTCTTCGAGGCTATTCTTTATACATGCTGTAAGGCTCTGGAATTCTATCCCAAATTTCCTTAAGGGTGTGTTGTGTAGGAACAACTACAGAAGGGTGATTCATGACTACTTCAGTTCAGGGAGCTTAATGTGATTGTGGTAAAACTTTATAGTCTTCCTTGTATTTCCACCTTTCTTTCTTTTACCAACAAAACTTTCTATTCGTTAAGTTTATAATTATTGTTAGTATTTGTCTTATAAGAATTTAGGCTTAATTATTAATTATTTTGCAATGTATAATCGTTGATGTGCTATAAAAGACTGTCTTACAGTCACAACCACTTTTTTTTAAATAAATTGAAATTGAAATTGAAATCTTACCGAAATATAGTTTTGTATGAACCATATTTCACTTACCAAGTTTTATTGTAAGAGGAAATGTGGGCAAAATTTTTTTTTTTTAAATGGGAGGTGCGACGCCCCTATTTCGATCAAGCACAACAATTCTATAGCCTCAAAAATGGATCCCTCATAACAAAATTCGATACACATGTTAGGCTTATAACAAGAAATATTTCTAGTTAAAATAGCCTAGATCGGTTAAAGACCACGCCCACTTAAGAGATCTGTGAAAAGATCGTAGATGAATGTCATATGCAAAATCTATTCGAAATATTGTCTTATATCAGTGATTTTTTTGTTTTAAAAGTGCCACTATAACAAGAAAAAGGAAAATTGAGAAAAATGTTAATGGGCATGGCACCGCTCCCTTTTTATCCAAGCAATTTCTGACGTTTTTGGAGCCGTAACTCGAAGAAGAGTTGACTCATATGTATATCCCTTATAATCAAACATATTAGTTAATAGCCACACACTCTTTCGATAATATTGTTTGTCAAAAATGTTGTGATAGACGGACAGCATACCTCCAGAGTTTTAGATGTGCGCACGATCCGAGGACCTAACATCGACTCGGACCATTATCTCGTTGCAACCAAAATACGCACCCGCCTCAGCGCGGCAAAACCAAGGAACAAAAAACACAAGGAAAGCTAGACGTCGAAAAGCTTCAATCACAACAGACTGCCAATGATTTCGCAACTCGACTGTCACACCTACTCTCTGAGAGCACAACTCATCCTGAAGGAATACAGGAGCAGTGGGAGCATATCTCCAAAGCACTTCGTACTGCCGCCGAAGAAAAAATTGGTTACCGGCGGCCACGAAAAAACAACTGGTACGATGAAGAATGCCGCGTTGCAACCGAAAGAAAAGACACTGCCTACAGGGCTACGTTAAAAGCGAGTGCAACAAGAGGAGTGTGTGAACGCTATCGTGAGTTGAAAAGGGAAGTGAGACGCCTTTTCAGGAAGAAAAAAGCAGAAACAGAAAGGCGTGAGTGCGAGGAGCTTGAGCTGCTAGCCACCAGGAATAACGCCCGAAAATTTTACCAAAAAATAAGGCGACAGACGGAAGGTTTTAAGACCGGGGAAAACTCCTGTAGGAACGAAAACGGCGACCTTGAAACTGATGTCCAGAGAGTGCTTAGAATATGGAGGGAACACTTCACTGCTCTCCAAAATGGAGGCATTGATTCACCGCGCAGAAATGAAGAACCCGATCCCACAATCGATGATGATGGAATATATGTCCCCCCGCCCGATTATGACGAAGTTAGAATAGCAATAAACAGATTGAAAAACAACAAGGCCGTGGGCGCTGATGGATTGCCTGCGGAGCTATTCAAGTACGGCAGCGAGGAGTTGGTAAGGCGCATGCAGCAGCTTCTTAGCAAAATATGGGCGGGCGAGTGTATGCCCGACGATTGGAATCTAAGTGTTCTTTGCCAGTCCACAAGAAGGGGGATACTGCAAAATGCACCAACTATCGTGGAATCAACCTTCCTAATATCGCATATAAGGTCCTTTCAAGTGTATTGTGCGAAAGATTAAAGCCCACCGTGAACCGGCTCATTGGACCTTATCAGTGCGGCTTCAGACCTGGTAAATCTACCATCGACCAGATTTTCACAATGCGCCAAATCTTGGAAATACCCGTGAAAAGAGAATCGACACACATTACTTCTTCGTCGACTTTAAAGCCGCCTTCGACAGCACGAAAAGGAGCTGCCTATATGTCTGAATTTGGTTTCCCCGCAAAACTTATACGACTGTGCAAAATGACGCTGAGCAAAACCATCAGCTCAGTCAGTATTGGGAAGGACCTCTCCGAGCCGTTCGAAACTAAACGAGGTTTCAGACAGGGTGACCCCCTATCGTGCGATTTCTTTAATTTGATGCTGGAGAAAATCATACTAGCTGCAGAACTTAACCGCACTTGAACAATATTCTATAAAAGCCTGAAATTACTGGCATATGCTGATGTCATTGATATCATCGGCCTAAACACCCGCGCTGTTTGCTCTGCTTACTCAAAAGTGGAAAAAGAAGCGGTAAAGATGGGTTTTATCGTAAATGAGGACAAAACGAAGTACCTCCTGTCATCGAGCAAAGAGTCAGGGCATACGCGCCTTGGCAATCACGCTACGGTTGGCAGCCATAATTTCGAAACAGTAATTGACTTCGTTTATTTGGGAACCAGCATCAACACTAGCAACAACATCAGCACTGAAATCCAGCTAAGAATCAATAAATGGTACTTTGGACTAGGTAGGCAATTGAAAAGTAAAGTCCTCTCTCGGTGAACGAAAATCATACTCTACAAGTCACTTATCGTACCCGTCCTGCTATATGGGACAGAGCATGGACCATGAAAACAGCAGATGAAGCGGCTTTGGGAGTGTTCGAGAGAAAAGTTCTTCGAAAGATTTATGGACCTCCACGTGTTGGCGATGGCGAGTGCCGAAGAAGATTTAATGATGAGCTGTACGAGCTATACGCATACATCAACATAGTCCAGCGAATTAAAACGCAGCGGCTGCGCAGGCTAGGCCATGTTATGCGAATGAAAGATGATGCTCCGTCCAAGAAAGTGTTTCTATCGGAACCCGCCTATGGAAGCAGAGGTAGAGGGCGGCCTCCACTCCGTTGGTAGGACCAGGTGGAAAACGATGCCATAACCGTTTAGACAGTTAAGCGCCAATTAAGTAAGTAAGAACGGTGCGATTGAAACTCACACTGAGTATATAATGATCGGTTACACCCGAACTTAGACACCCTTACTTGTTGATTTTACAAAAGTATGAAGTACGAATGTTGGAGATTTCGAGTTCAGAAATTCAGTGGTGAATATACTCAGATATAAAAATGTATTTATTGGAAAGCGGGAGTGAAATACCTTTCCCTTGATATCCTTATCTCAAGTAATTTTTTTAACTTGAAAAAGGTGGCAACCTTTTGAAAACATCCTCAGTGGCAACATCTAGGTGAAAAGTCTTAAAATGTAATACTGTATCTATGTACAAACATCAAAATCTTAGAAACAAGTTTTTTCAATTAGAAGAAAATTTTCTAAGCGGGGTCGCCCCTCGGCAGTGTTTGACAAGCATTTATTTATTTTATTTGAATTTGATTCAAATCGGTTAAGCCGTTGCCCAGATGGTAGTGGATATGCAAAGATATATAAAAAAGAAGGTGAGGTGGCAACCCTACTTAAAAATGTCAAAAGAAATGCGGAGGAAAATACTTTTCATTTGATACCCATATTAACATATCTCATGTAATGTCAAAAAATAAAAAGATGATAAAAAATTTTAAGGACTGCCTTTATATAAATGGACCAAAAAATAGAAGGCAATTTTTCCTTTAATACAGACATAGTCTTGTTGAATTTTGAATAAAAACTTTAACAATAGCTCTTGTAAAAGAATTTTGAGATTTAAAACTATAAAGGTAGAGTGCGTGTTTAAATTTTAAATAATGAATTAGTTAATCCCAAGTACATGGTTTGCCTTAAATTGAAAGATTGCGCCCCACCTTTATAGTTTTAAATCATTTCTTCTTTCTTTTACAAGAGCTATTGTTAAAGTTTTTTAGTCAAAATTCAACAAGACTATGTCTGTATTAAAGGAAAATTTGCCTTCTATTTTTTGGTCCATTTATATAAAGGTAGTCCTTAACATTTTTTTAACATCTTTTTGTTTTCAATTTTTTAGTACTGCCTACAAACATTAGTAATTTAAGTAATTCCTAAGTGAAAATTCTTATCTTTATTTATTTGTTCAAAATAGCAAGATTTAATAGAATTAGTGGAATTTTCGCTGATAACACTGGCGAAAACAACAAAATTCCACCTCGCATCAAAACAAGAGAATTCCACCTCGTTTGTCAGCTACTTAGTTTGCACAGCTGAAAATCGTGGTGAAATTCGCATACGTCTGAAAGTCTAAAAGAATCGTGGTGAAAGTCGCGTATGGCTAAAAATATGCAAGGACGTGCATTGAGTTGGGCCTTCAACGAGGTGCAATTCTACAACGCCTGCAACACTCAGGAGGCTAGCCATGAAGGTATGGCCTAATCTTCTAGATAGTTAGACTTGTGCGTTACGTAGCTCAATTTTTTTGATCACACATTGCACTGTCACCGAGTTTTAAACTATATTTCAGGTTTCAAGTCTCTAGATATCAAGGAAGTTAGTTAAAAGTCGATTGCAAGATTCCCAATTTAAAACTAGTTTTCTCAATATCTCGATCCATGCGCCACATAGCGGAATTTTCTGATAAAATATTGCATTGTCACCGGGTTCTGACTTGCGGCCCAATTTTCATGTCTCTAGAAGTTACTAGAAAATCGATCGCAAGATTCCCTCAATTTTTAAAGGATTTGCAGTTATCTTGACTAGCGCACCACCTAGGGGAACTTTGTTTTCTATAAGTTGTATTGTCACCAGGCCTCTAACTAAGTGCCAAGTTACAAGTCTCTAGGTAACCGGGAAGTTAGTTAAAAATGGATTGAAAGATTCCCAAATTAAAATTAATTTTCCTAATATCTCGATCCATGCGCCATCTAGCGGAGTTTTTTGATAAAATATTGCATTGTCACCGGGTTCTGACCCACGGCCCAAGTTTCAAGTCTCTAGCTCATCGGCAAGTTACTCAAAAATCGATCGCAAGATTACCCTCGTTTTTCAGGGATTTGTAGTTATCTCAATTAGCATGCCACCTAGCGTAACTTTGTTTTCTATAAATTGTATTGTCACCGGGTCTCGAACTACGTGCTAAGTTACAAGTCCTTAGGTAACCGGGAAGTTAGTTAAAAATGGATTGAAAGATTCCCAAATTAAAATTAATTTTCCTAATTTCTCGATCCATGCGCCATCTAGCGGAGTTTTTTGATAAAATATTGCATTGTCACCGGGTTCTGACCCACGGCCCAAGTTTCAAGTCTCTAGCTCATCGGCAAGTTACTCAAAAATCGATCGCAAGATTCCCCTCGTTTTTCAGGGATTTGTAGTTATCTCAGCGGAACTTTGTTTTCTATAAATTGTATTGTCACCGGGTCTCGAATTATGTGCGAAGTTACAAGTCTCTAGGTAACCGGGAAGTTAGTTAAAAATGGATTGAAAGATACCCAAATTAAAATAAATTTTCCTAATATCTCGATCCATGCGCCACCTAGCGGAATTTTTTTGATAAAATATTGCATTGTCACCGGGTTCTGACTTACGGCTCAAGTTTCATATCTCCAGCTCACCGGGAAGTTACTAAAAAATCGATTGCAAGATTCCCTTCGTTTTTCAGGGATTTTCAGGAATTTTCGTTTATCTCGATTCGTCTGCCACCTGGCGGCATTTTGTTTTCCACGAATTGTAGTGCCATCGACTCGCAAACTATGTGCTAAGGCTCAAGTCTGCGGATCACCGAGAAGTTAGTTAAAGGTCGAAGGCAAAATTTCCATTTTAAAATTAATTTTCTTATATCTCAATCCGTGCGCCACCTAGCGGATTTTTTTCACTTGCATTGTAATGTCTCTCAGATCTAAACTATGTTCTAAGTTTCAAGTGTCTAGCTCAACGGGAAGTTACTGAAAAAGACTTTTCCGTGGGTCAAAAATTCGTATGGAAATGAGGGGACAAACATGAAAGCGGCTTAATATATAGGTAATAAAAATGACCCCGGGTCCATCCGAAACAGAGACCCGATCCATAGTTATTCTGTGCGGAACACCGTGAATTTATTTATTTCCTTTCATAACAATGAAGTGAGACAACCACTTTTTGAACAGAAAGAACTGCTGTTTTAATTTTGGCCAGCTTGATTGGTCAAATACCTCACCGTGCATCGCCGTGCGCAAATTTTGCAACTTTTCTCAAATATCAATAAAAAATATTCATAAACTCAAAAATGGCTATTATTTTTTATACGAGTTAAGACATTTTGTGGATAGATTAAGAATTCATATTTTATATCTTAGCCCATCTAATTAGTAATAGTATGCTTTACACAATTGGGGGAAATGTTCACTTACCATTTCTCACTGGCAATCCGGATGCAACCATGTAAGAGTCCCCTATTGTTTCCACTTTGTAGACGTCATAACATTCGATGCGATCATCAAAAACCCGATAAATTGAATTAAGAAATGTTACTACCTAAAATTTATGATTTTATACATTTACAAATTTTAATGAGTTATAAACGACTCAGAATTATTTGTTTTTATTAAATTATTATACTTTATTATGACAGAAAAAAATAAAAATAACTAAACATGCCGGCTGACATTTAAGTTATTTCCCTCTTACTAAATAGCACAAATATAACGAAACAGACCAGTCATAGCCAAGCGGCAGGCCTCTACAGGAATGAAATGTTGCACCAATTTTTTCCTCTCGCAATTTTAATGAGTGATAGGGCACATTAAGACGACTAACATCCCATACAACTTTTGGATGATTGAACTTAAATTTTTTCTCCATCTCCATAAAATTTGATTACTTTTTCTGACCCAATACTGTGTCTTCAAACAATTTAAAAAAGAATAATCCAATATTTAAGTCATTTTCCAATAACTCTGGCAATTAAATACAAAGTTTTTACAAAAATGAACAGAAGGAGCGATTAAATCTGTTCACTTTTGATGATCAATTATTGATAATAATTTTTCAATCACTACTGAGATTCATTGTTGAATAACTCTGTAGATAAAAATTTAAATTCGAAAAGTATAACCAAATTGGTTTATTTTGGATTATCATAACTTGATAAATAATTTTCATCATCTTTCGAAATCTTTTTGTGAATACTTTATACTTGTTAAAATTTTTCTTTTCAATGAAAATCTGATTTTTTCTTCACATACATATATACAGTTTTTCCATTGTGAATTCAAACAAGTGAAACAGCTGTCGCCTTGTCCGTCCTGATGTCACGTTGTTTAAATTTTTCCCAAATTATTAAATAAATTGAAAAATCTTTCTATTCCTCCATTTTCATACCTACCTGTGAAATAAACAGGGAAAACAGCTGTCGTGAATGGCCAGAGAATAGAAGAAAGGTTTGCTTTTTGCCCGTTGTTAATAAATTGAAGTGCCATGAATTGCCCATTTGTGTTTGCAAACTAACTTTTCACTTAAACGTGTCTACAAAAAGTCAGACTACAAATGAATTCATATTCCTTTATTAAAATCTACTTAATAGAGATAATATGAGTAGACAGTTAGTTAAGCAAACATTTGAAAATATTTAAATAATGGAATATACCAGTCGTTCACAAAAATGTTTGATAAGCAAAATAGTGAGCAAATGATTTGAGTAATCGTATAAAAGTTTAAATGCAGGTAAATGAGTTTTGACATCATCATTATTAATTTACAAAATTGTATTTTATTTTTTGTTTTTTTTTTTTCAACGCCCTAATTATTACATTGCTGGGTTTGGTTTTTATTTTGATAATTATTTTTCCTTAATTCCTTGATTTCTTGTTTTAGTTTAATTTTTTCTGCCTGATTCTGATTTGTGCTTAAATTAATTTTAAGCAAATTTTTAAAGTTTTTTTTTTTTAATTTTTCAGTTTTTCGAGATTTTTCGAATTTCGCCATTTTTTTTTTCTCATAAGAAACTTCAATCAATTCTGCAATCATCCCCACTAATCCCGCAGTGGATTGGATGAAAAAATTTGAAAAAATTCTGAAAAATGCCTTTCGTAAGCTAGAAAAAGAAGAAAAACTTTCAGCCCATTCTAAAGGGGTCGTGTTCAAAATTGGTCGAAATGGGATGGAATACCCCATATGTATGTAAGGAGACATCCATTGGGGGACGATTCTAGACGTGCAGTACGCTATTGCACAAACGAAATTAAATAGAATATATTTAATAAATAATAATAAAATTTAAAATGTTGAAACTTACATCGTTGAAAGTAACTCAATTAAATGCACTTCTGAGGGCTAATGGAGTGACGATGAGCGGAACAAAAACGCATAAAGTGGCGAAACTTCAAGAGTTGTTACAAAGCGATGAAATCGACCAAGAAGAGTTAGAAGAAAGCTCATGTTCGAACGTGAATAAATTACAAACGCAAATTGATGGGCTCAAAGATGTTTTGTTAAATTTAACAACAGCCATCAATGCAATGAATGTAAATGGTCAGGTTTCTAATAACAACGCAACGATGGAGTCGGTTCAGCAAATTAACAACGAGGGTAATGGAATTGTTAATTCAGGTAATGAACAAAATATAGTGCCCGTGGTAAAACATATGACGATTCAAGATATGGTGGGTGTTATGCCGGATTTTGATCCAATTAAAAGTTCGATTTATTCACAAGGTAGAGTAGCTAAAACAGTGCCACAAATGGCAAGAAACAATGGTGTAATTGCGATCCAGCATAAACTTAAGGGTATGGCGAAAATGTGGTTAGACGCGCAACCAGTTTACGGCACATGGGTGGAATTTGTGAATGCATTTTATATTGATTTTCCCACTACAGTAAATGCAGTTAAGACTCATAAAATGATGGCGAAACGAAATCGTAAAAACACAGAAGATTTTATTGAATATTACTATACAATGGTAACGTTGGGCCGGTAACGTGCTATTGACGAAGAGTCAATTATTACGCATATTATTGGTGGACTAGGAGATGTTTCACTGTCAAAGACGTTAGCAGCAATCAAATTTAAAACATGCAGTGATTTGTTGGCAGCGCTAAGAAGAGTTCAAGCAATTCAACGGTAACAAGTATGAGTGCACAGTCAATGCAACAATCACCAAAGACGGAACAGAAAACCAACGTAAAGCCTGCAAGTCAAATCAAATGCTATAACTGCAACGATTTTGGGCACATATCGGCTAAATGTACACAGCCGCAACGTAAACCAAAATGTACTTCATGCTCCAAAATAGGTCATAACGCGAAAGATTGTAAGGTGAAACCGACAGTGATGGCTATAGATAATAATAATATAGGAGATAAACCAGTGACAAAGGCATTTATTGTTGAGGGTAAACAGTTCGAGGCCTTCATCGATACAGGTAGTGTTTGTTCCTTAATTCGAACAACAGCAGCAAAGGGTATGCACGCACAACATACAGATAAACGTTTCATTGGGTTCGGTGGATGTGAGGTACACGCATCAGAAAAATTAGAGGTACGTGGAGTGATTGGTAATGTTCAACGACTGGTAACGTTATATCTAGTGGGTGATGACATGATCCCATATGACATTCTATTGGGTCGTGATGCTCTGAAGGACTATGGCTATCACTTAGCAAATGATCACGACATACTACAAATAAATTCAATCGAAAATGAGTTCAACTTATCAAGTCAAATATCGAGCAAGGAGAAAGGTGAGGTTTCAAAACTTTTACTAACGTATCAAGACTGTTTTTCAGAAGATATTCAACAAATTGGGCGGTGCAAAAATACGCAAATGTCGATTGAGTTTACAACGAGTAAACCAATTTTGGGCAAACGATATCAGGTTCCAATGGCGCAAAGGTCGGCACTAACAAATATTTTACGGAAGTTGCAAGATAATGGTATTATACCACCGAGTAGTTCTCCTCATGCAGCATCGGTTTTGTTGGTTAAGAAATCGAATGAAGAAGATCGGATGTGCATTGATTTTCGAGCACTTAATGAGGTGACGGTGAAGAAAAATTATTTAATGCCGGTTGTTGAAGAACAACTAGCACGATTGGCAGGCAACGAGTTTTTCACAACCCTGGATATGACATCGGGGTATTACCAGATTCCAATGGCAGAGGAATCCAAACAATACACAGCATTTTTGACACACGAGGGGCTGTTCGAGCACAATGTTATGTCTTTCGGATTAGTTAACGCGCCCATGGTTTTTCAGGAGGTGATCGTTAAAGTTATTAAAAAAATGAAACATCGAGATAAGGTAATTAACTATGTTGATGAAGTAATTATTGCGACGCAAACTTTTAACGAAGGGTTGGAAGTTTTACGGGAATTCCTTAAGGTTATCCGACGTGAAGGCTTAACATTAGATGGACGAAAGCACGATTTTGGCAAAAGAAGTCCAATTTCTTGGACATATTATCGACAAAAATAGTATCAGACCAGGTGGAAATAAAACTAAGGTAATAGAAGAGTTTCCTGTGCCAACGAATTCGACAGCAGTACGTCAGTTTCTGGGTGTTACTGGATATTTTCGGAAGTTTGTACCGAATTACGCTATCTTAGCACGACCTTTAACAGCATTGTTTCGTAAAAATAGCAATTTTGTATGGCAGGATTCACAAATCAGGGTTTTTAAACCAGTTTTGGCTATGTACGATGCAACGAAACCGCATGAAGTACATACCGACGCAAGCGTTTTAGGTTTATCAGGCGTTTTAATGCAAAACGAGAACGACCAATGGAGACCTGTTTTTTATTTTAGCAGGCAGTGTAACGACGCCGAGCGAAATTATGCAAGCTATGAGCTGGAAGTTCTGGCCATAGTGGAAACTTTACAGCGATATCGAACGTATTTAATGGGCCAACATTTTAAGGTGGTTACGGATTGCAACGCGGTTGCATCCACAAAGGCAACAACACCGTTGATTCCACGCATAGCCAGGTGGTGGCTGAAATTACAGGAATATGACTTCGAATGCATACATAAGGCAGCAACGAAAAACGCTTTAGCTGATGGACTCAGTAGATGTCCGTCTCTGCCATTATGTGAGGCAACGACAGTGGCTGATTCGGTTTATACAGTGGTTAGCATATCAGATGACTGGGTGGCTGCAAAACATCGGCAGGACGAGAAACTAAAGGATATCATTGAAATCCTCAATGGGAAGTCTGGAAATAATGCGAAACAACTTCAAGATGATTACATCGTCGAGGGTGCTAGACTTTACCGTAAACTAGGCAACAACAAATTGTTAGTGGTACCACAAGGGGTGAAATGGCGAGTCACACGGTCTTGTCATGACGAAGCAGGTCATTTCGGAGTAGAGAAAAATATCGAAAGGTTGAGCAAATACTTTTGGTATGCGAGCTTACGTCAAATCCTACATCGACGCTTGTCCGGAATGTTGTTTAAACAAAGTCAAGGGCGGAAAACGAGATGCACGACTCCATCTGAAGGAAGTGGTTCCGATTCCTTTCCAGACGGTACACCTGGATCACCTCGGACCATTTGTGAAAAGTAAGTATGGCAATTCGTACATTTTGGTAACTTGTATGTGCGTTTACGAAGTATGTGCTACTGAAAGCTTTACGAAATACGAAGACAGCTCCAGTGCTGATAACATTGCGTGAATACATGACCATTTATGGGCGACCACAGAGTTTAGTAACGAATAGAGGGACTGCAAATTCATGACAGACTACGGCATCCATCATACCAAGACAGCGTTGCGCACGCCTCGCGCCAATGGTCAAGCTGAACGCGTAAACAAAACAATTTTGGCTTCACTTAAATGCAGTAGTAAGAACGGGAAGGATCGGGACGACGCATTGTACCAGCTTCAGTGGTGCATCAATTCACAAAGCTACGCTACTACCAAACAAAGTCCGAATAGCTTGGTGTTTAGCTATAAACTACGAGATGTTATCACCAATAGACTCATACAGGCTATACAAGATGACGATGCTACTGGCGTAGAGCTTTCCAACGAATTCAGATCCAATGAAGTTTGTGAGCGTATACGTAACGAGCAAAAGAAATGGAAAGAAAGGTTTGATGCAAAGCATCGAACATCACGGCCATACAACATAGGTGATTTAGTAGCCATTGATAATATACCTTCTCCAACAGATACATCACACAAATTGGAACCGATATACAAGGGTCCGTATCAAGTAATAAAGGTGCTACCTTTTGACCGCTATGTGGTTGAAAACCTACCAAATGCACAAAAGTCGGGTAGAAATTACACAGTCGTTTTCACCAAAGACAACATGAAACCTTGGTGTACATTAGGTCCTGAGCAAGATGACGAAAGAAATGAATGGTGTCCAGCATACCAATCGTCCCGGAGTGACGATCTATCAGGAAGGGCCGAGTTGTCAACTACAAATGGCAACCGAACAAGACTAACGAATGAATGCAAAAGGGAGTCGAATCGTGCAACCGTAGCAAGCGGACGTAAAATGGATGTTTGTTTTTCTTTCTTATAAATTTCGATGTTAAATTACAATTATATTTCTTTAACTATTTTCATTAAATAATTAATATTAAAGTCTTAAATAAGTGTTTGATTTATTCAGCTATTCGACAGTTATGACCGTCCAACAAGGCGCGCCAGACGTTTCTTCACTCTACCAACTGGCGCCAGTAGGGCCGCTCTCTTCCTCTGCTTCCATAGGCGGGTTCCGATAGAAACACTCTATTAGCTGGAGCGTCATATTTCATTCTTATAACATGGCCTAGCCAGCGTAGCCACTGCGTTTTAAATCGCTGGACTATGATGATGTCTGCGGAGAGCTCGTACAGCTCATCATTAAATCTTCTTCGGTACTCGGCATCACCAACGCGTAGAGGTCCATAAATCTAAGAATCATAAGAACAGTTTTCTAGAACACTCTCAGAGCCGCTTCATCTGATGTTGTCATGGTCCATGCTCCTGTACCATATAGCAGGACGGGTACGATAAGTGACTTGTAGGGCATGATTTTCGTTTGCCGAGAGAAGACTTTACTTTTCAATTGCCTACCTAGTCCAAAGTAGCATTTATTGGCAAGAGTGATTCTTTGCTGGATTCCAGAGCTGACGTTGTTGTTAGTGTTAATGCTGGTTGCCAAATAAACGAAGTCTTTTAATATTTCGAATTTATGTCTGCCAACAGTAGCGTGGTAGCCGAGGCGCATATGCGCTGACTCTTTGCTCGATGACAGCAGGTACATCGTTTTGTCCTCATTCACCATCAAACCCACCTTTACCGCTATCAATGTCGTCAGCATATGCCAGTAATTGCACGCTTTTATATAATATTGTTCCAGAGCGATTAAGTTCTGAAGCTAGTATAATTTTTCAAAATTTTTTCTCGTTTAGTTTCGAACGCCTCGGGGAGGTCCTTCCCAATTCTGACCGAGCTGATGTTGTTGGTCAAAGTCATTTTGTACAGCCGTATAAATTTTGGGGGGAAACCAAATTCAGCAATAGCGCCATATATGCAGCACTTTTCATGCTGTCGAAGGCGGCTTTAAAATCGACGAAGAGGTATGTGTGTCAATTCTTTTTTCTCGGATTTTTTTTGACGCATTGCGAAAATACGGTCGATGGCAGATTTACCTGTTCTAAAGCGGCACTGATAATGTCCAATCAGCCGATTCACTGTGGTCTTCAATCTTTCACACAATACACTTGACAGGATCTTATATACGATATTAAGAAATCTGATTCCGCTATAGTTGGCGCAGTTTGCAGTATCCCCTTTCTTGTGGATTGGGCAAAGAACCCTTAGATTCAAATCGTCAGGTTATTGAATAATAAACTTGGGATTCTTATAACTACTTATGTCGTTTGGCAGTGGATGTATTCATGACACTTTCAAAACTAATAATAAAGAATGGTCTTTTTTTTGTGATATCGTTGTATAGCCAAGATTATCACCACCCATGCTTGATTGACTGCTTGTGAACTGTCACTTGTGAAGTTGTCGTTGTTATATTATTTACGCTATATTTTTGTTGAGTCGAATGACAAGAGAAATTAGTGCAGATCGGTAAAAGTTGGGTGGAAATATTTAAGTGTCAAACATTATACGGAGAAAAACGGTCATATGGTCGAACAGAATTTTGCTAAATGGTCATAAAGTCAAATTTAAAAGATCATAAAGTAAAGCCATGACGTGAGGCCACTAGAAGTGATCATACGGCCAATTGACCTCATAGCCATTGACCTGATGTCACCCCACTCTCGAAAAGAACTGCAACTTTAAATATGTCTCGCAAGAAATGTTTTTTCACTGTCACACACTATTGCCATTTTAATGCTTTTGGATCAATATCAAGACTTTATCTAACAAAAACACTGACAAACTTTCGGTTTAGCTCCTAGGTTTTCTTAATTAATTAGTTATTTATTTTTTTTTGCATCCTATTTTTTTTAAAATTATTATTGGCCTTTAATCTTTAAATTTATTAAACTATTTTATGAACTCGAGGTTATTTTATGAGATACGGGACATTATCCCGACTTCGATAATGTAGCTATTTTACATGAGGAGAGAGATTATAGTAAACGCTTTACTTTGGAAATGCTTCATATAGCGAACACCCCTAATAGTATTAGGATGAATTTTAAAGCGTAAACTGACCACTGTGCACATGTGTATCGGGACTTAGTTTTAAGGCAACAACATTGCACGGTAGAAAGATCTCTCCCACAACAATGGGAAAGTGAGATGATATATGTATATATTAGGGTGGTTACAAGGTATATGGTGAATTTGAATTTTTTTTCTATCTTTCGAGGCACCCTCCTAAAATATGCCAATAGATCAGAAAATGATTATTGCAAAGTTTCAGGCAAATCCGATAATATTAAAAGATGCCTCATTGAGGTCAAAATTAGGAAAAACAGCGATTTTTCAGAAAAAATTTTACTGTTTCGTCAGTAAAAGTGAAACCATTTATGCCAAGAACTTGCTTGACTCGTATACCATTGGATATTGCAATGTCCATAGAAGTTTGCATGGAAATTAAAAATTAGGGATATCCACTATGACCTGATCTTTTAAATGCTAAATACTGCTAAAAATAACCGTTTTATAAAAATATTATTAAGATCAAAATCAATACAAATAAAATTACCTATCGAATGGTGTACGAGTCAAGTTCCTGTCATAAATGGTTTCACTTTTACTGGCGAAACACAAACAATTTTTTTTGAAAAATCGCTGTTTTTTCTAACCTTGACCTTAATGAGGCACCTTTTAACATTATCGGATTGGCCTGAAACTTTTCAATAAACATTTTCTAATTTATTTGCATATTTTATGGGGTGCCCCAGCGGAAAATCTAAAATTAATTTCTTGTGGCCACCCTAGTATATATGTATGCTTGTATGTATGTACATATGGATAGCTACCAACAAAATAGAAATAGCATCTCTATTTTTCGTATGTGTGTATTGTAAGTATGTACATATATACTAACATTTGTACACTAAGGCGATTTAATCTATCTTAAGCCTATATACATATATATATATATTTCTTCTGTACGTGTGTTTGTCACTTAACTCCTCCTTACCGACTGGACCGCTTTTGATAGAACTTAGTGTGTGGGTTCAAGGGGGTTTTAGGATGTTTTAGATGCATAATTTGGTCCGGGAAATGGATCAAGGCCGACCTAATCCAAAAAATCTTATTTATGCTGCGATTCGCCAGAAATTCGGTAAAGGGGTTCTTAATCGATAAAGATCATATTTGAGAAACTTTTCATTCCGCGAAGTGGACCAGGACTACATAAAATAGTTTATAGTTTTGCTTGAAATTTGGTTAGGGGTAATTCCTTTCTTTTCGGACAGTGGATCACGGTCTGATCTATTGTAATAAATCGTATTTATTGTGCGATTCCGGAGTGTTCTTGAGAAGTTTTTTCCAGGAAGTGGACCAGAGACCGATATATTCGATCAAATTCTCTTAATGGTTCGATTTGTCTGAAATTTGGTTTAAAGGTAAGCCACATGATAACTGCAGTTCCAATTCAGTTATAACCGAAGATGCTATGGCAGTGGACATAATTTAAAAATTATAACATTCGATTAATTTGTGAATTTATGCTACACTTACGGCCGTTTTATCATGTAAGCTTTAGGGTTTAGGGTATTTTTCAAATTCAGACTGAACTTTATTGACTTGGCTGACTATCCTTTTCCAGTCCAATTTTTATTTTATTGTAAATAATTATTTGCAGGCAATTAAAAACTGTTTTTTAATTCCAAAGAAGAAGAAGATTTAAACATTTTTAGTTCATTGTAGAAAAAACTGAAACAAAAATTATTTGCTTCTCAATACAGATACATTCACTTCATTTGAGATTGTTATACGGAGATAAAAATTATATTATTCTTACTTACCTCCAATGGTGTACACCTTGCAGCTATTTCAGTGAAGCCGACGATGTCACTAAAGTAAACCGTTACAGCTTCATACAATTCAGCCGGTACCTGTTCTTAATTAAATATATAATTATGTTATGTAAATATGTATTCAATTACATCGAAGTGCATCACTCTTGATTCGAAATAAATTATAATAGTAATTATCAAATTTAATTTATTTTTGCCAAAATATTTCACATAAACGTATTCGAACCCGGTTGTATTTGTTACCTGTTGAGTTTGCTTTAATTGCATAGCAACGCTTGGTGGTAGCATTTGAAAAAGTAACGAGTCACTCTTACGCTTCTCACTTTTTAGTTCCCGCGCTTTTTGTGCAAGATTAACTGCATACATCTTTGAAGAAAAAAGTAAATAATAAAGACAAAGAGGCTTTAAACCATAGCACTTAGGAATAAAATAGTTTGATGGAGGAGATCAAAAAATTAGGAAGTCAAAAAATCGCAATCGTTAAGTATTAGATGTCAGAGGGGCTCCGTCCTATTTATGATGCTGCCCTTTTTTCCATTGGAATTCTGCTTTTGAAAGTTTTAGAAAAGGCAAATAAAACCGCTCATGAAACATTTTTTGCAAGAGCATGCAATTGTCGCTGTACTCTGATGAAACTGAGATTGAGCTTCCCAAAGCAAACAAATGTGTCATCGAATGGGTGTGCCTTGACAGAAAAAATTTTCAAACCGTCCTTTTAGACATTGTGCTGACACATTTTTGGTGACTGCGGTACACACACCGTTAGAATTTTGATCCAAAAAATGTATCCATTCATTTTAGCAATTTTTCTAGCTTGTTTCAACTTAGTTTAAGTCCTCTCAATTTTCTACTCTGAATTTTATTCAGTTAAAATTCTGAACAATAAGGCAAACTTGCAGAATGGCAAGTTAACTTTTTAACTCAGAGTTAACTGCACATACATTTTTGCCAAATTTTTTTTAATTACCTCTGAGCTAAAAAAATAACTTGCCATTCTGCATGTGGGCCTAAGTCTATCTCAAAATTGTTTAAAAAGAAAACATTTTGAATTGAAAACAAAATAGGAAAGTATAAAGGACTTAAAAAAATAAACTTGCAGTCACATTTGAGAGAAGTGCTGTAAGTTATACATAGACTCTTTTCCACAAATTTTGTTATACAGACGAGATACTTCGATTGTAGAGCAGCCGACACTTTTTTGTTTGTTAAACTCAATTGTAGACTTCTCTGGCTTAAATCCGAAACAAAGTTCTGCGCACTTATTTTCACGAAAATCGCTATAATCTAAATTTTAAACCAAATTTGATTTGGTCATATATGTAATACAATGAGTTTCAAATTTAGGCTCACATTTTTAACCCTGCATCTAAATGTGTTACTCATACGCCATGGCATTCCCTGTCAAGAGTCACTAACCCTATGATTTGATGGATTTGTATAGTTAACGACTTAACACGGCTGTATTTAAAATGTTGTGCAATACTATGGTAAATTACGATAATACGAGCAGTGGCGTAGTGAGGTTGTCTTGAAGCGCCCTTGCCCCATCGTCGATCTTAATATGTCAAAATCAGTTTTAATTTGCTGAATGAACGTTCGCAGCTAGAGAACACTTTTCTAACGCGAGAAATTTCACATTCTGCGCAAAGACAAACATCTCTAGCCGGTTCTCCGGGCATTTGCCTTCTTACACGTTTTACTATATCAATATCCCATTTTTCACAAAGATACTTCGCTTTTTCTATTGCTTCTTCACAGAGAGTGTCTCGAATTTTGGACAGTTCAGTCGATAATGACTTAAGGTCATGATACTCTTCTCTAAATTTCATCACCGGATTTTGTAATCTGAGCTGCAGACGATCAATCCTCCTTAAGAATTCATGCCAGAAATGAACTAATGTTATGAAACTAAAATTTAGTATTTATTATTGTAAAAAATTTAATGAGCTGATAGGCCTTAGTTAAATAAAACACAATATTTAAAGTTCAAACATAGTCATATGTTCCTGAAGATGATTTCAGACGGAAATCGAAATATCGACGAAGTAAAACTAAAACACAACTTTAAATATTGTGTTTTATTTAACTAAGGCCTATCAGCTCATTAAATTTTTTACAATAATAAGTACTTACAAGGCTATCAAAAATCAGCAATAAAATTTAGTATATTTTGCAACAGAATTGTAGCTTCGCTTCTGGTGTCACTTGTGTTGTTAGTGTCCTCTGCTAATTGTTCTAAGTGTTCTATTACGTAGCCCATCGACGATAACGCTAACCGCTTGTATTCTGGCCCTCCATCGTGTTTCAGATTCACGTTTGACAGTCTTTGTTAAAACATTTTTTAATAATTCCTATCGTAACGTTGAACGTGAGAAAAAAAGATATATGCTTTCAATTATTCACAACCTGTCGTGGTGTTCCGGATATATGCATGCATTTTTTAGTATAGAAATTTTTTTCCAGAAATGAATTATAATAAAAATACAAATTATCCAGGAAGTTCTGCTTTGCGGACCATTTGGCGCCCCTTGTGAGTAGCGCCCGGTGCAAGAAATTTATTAATATATGTACATATGTCCATGTACATTAGGTTGGAACTTCTTTTTAATTCCTTATCATTCTAGGATATTTCCTATAAAATTTTATGTTTTGCATAGTGAGCCATATTTTTAGTATTAACAATGGAAATTCCAAACACTTATTGGAAATGCTTATTTATGTTAAAGCTCTCTAAAAGTGTGGGACGAAGAACACTCACACAGTCGCGATGATATGAAACCGATATTACTAAAATAAAGCTAACAATATGATAAACCTTGATGACAAAACAATTAGAGCATAGCCATAATTTAATCCAAAATAGCGAATATATTAATTTTGGATACAAAACAAAATTGGCTTGACTTAAGGATGAAACCATAGAGGATCGTTATTATTTTATATAATGAATGTAGCAAAATATGCACATCGCTCAAAAGCCTTTTTTTATGACATGATTATTTTTGATTTTTTTCAATAATCGTAAAAAGTCATAATTTCTTTTTTCATATTTTTTTAATCAATTGGAAAGTAATCATTAAAAATAGAAAATAATGTTAAGTAATCATTAAAAGGCTTTTAAAGAAAATAATCAATTGAACGGGTAATCATTACCATTAGTAATCATTATTTAACAGGTCTGCTTCACACCCAGTTTATTTCAATGGTTTGTCTGATTATACAAATATGAGTAGGGCCTTTTTATATGTGCGTGTGTAGTAAGAATACTTACTTATATATGCAAAAGTATAAGGTGCGTATTAATTGTATTGTGGCGAATATTAGCATTTCGATACATCACTATGCTGCTAGTAATTAAACAGAAAGCAGCCACACATACATGTAAAGAGCGAAGCTAACAAAAAAAAAAGAAAATGACTCATACATACATGTAGTCAGCAACTAAGAGCGAGGAGGAAAGAGAAACACACACATATCATGTAATCATCAGTTAAGAGCGAAGCTGTCATTATCCACACATATACTTATATATATGTATCTAAATAGCCAAATATGAGATACAACTATTCTAGAGAGCTGTTCGTGAAAAAATAGACCTCAGGAAAAATTGGCGAACGAGGTAATCGGGAGTATGAAAGCAGCATAAGCAGAGGAATAATCAGTCAGTTTGATTTTAACACGCTATAATTAAAGTACACGAGAAATGTAATGGTGAAGTACTACTTCCAAACCCCCAACTCTAATGCAGTTATCCCACATACCTCAATGAGTGTTGAGAAAATAAAAAAGAGTAGACTCAATCAAAAACAATGGCTCATATGTACATGCTTGTATATGTATGTATATGGGATGGTTTTCATACAAAAATCACCTTTTTTCTCAAAATTTTTGATGTTGCTTTGCCCGCTACTTTATCCCAGGACCTTCGGTGTGGTAGGTGGAGCACCTTACCACCACACCACGGAACCGATCGATATCCACTCTTAATACATATATTTTCGTATATTAAAGTATTTATTACCTGAATTGTGGCAGCAGCATTTTTAACCAAGATTATAATTATTGGAGAAACACATAGGACCACGACCAATATAGCAATGCCCACCGCCTCCTTATTTGCAGCTTCAGAAAGGGTTGTATCCACATATTCCCTTGATATTTAAATAAAAAGTTAAAATAAGCAAATTATCCCGGATTAGTTCATAAATTAGTCTAAAAATATCCTGAAAGTAATGACGTAATGATCTTGAAATTGTCTCGAATAGATTCCGAAAATATTTCAATATACATAAATATGTAGTATCGAAAGCAATCTCGATTCGGAAGCAGACCTACTCAATCTTTGTTGTTTTTTATACTCAGCTGAGCAGAGCTCACAGATTATATTAACTTTGTTCGCATAACGGTAATCCGTAACGGCATAAACTAATCGAGATAGATATAGACTTCTATATATCAAAATGATCTGGGCGAAAAAAGAAATAATTTTGCCATGTCCGTCCGTCCGTCCGTGCGTAAACACGATAACTTGAGTAAATTTTGAGATATCTTGATAAATTTTGGTATGTAGGTTCCTGGGCACCCATCTCAGATCGCTATTTAAAATGAACGAAATCGGACCATAACCACGCCCACTTTTTCGATATCGAAAATTTCGAAATACCGAAAAAGTGCGATAATTCATTACCAAAGACGGCTAAAGCGATGAAACTTGGTAGGTTGGTTGACCTTATGGCACAGAATAGAAAATTTGTAAAATTTTGGACAATAGGCGTGGTACCGCCCACTTAAAAAAAAAGGTAATTCCAAAGTTTTGCAAGCTGTAATTTGGCAGTCGTTGAAGATATCATGATGAAATTTAGCAGGAACATTACTCCTATTACTATATGTATGCTAAGGATAAATTGGCAAAATCGGATTACGAACACGCCCACTTTAAAAAAAAATTTTTTAAAAGTCAAATTTTAACAAAAAATTTAATATCTTTACAGTATATAAGTAAATTATGTCAACATTCAACTTCAGTAATGATAAGGTGCAACAAAATACAAAATTAAAAGAAAATTTCAAAATGGGCGTGGCTCCGCCCCTTTTCATTTAATTGAATTTTTCGATATAGAAAATTACGAAAAATGACAAAAAAAAATGCCATAATTCTATAACAAATATGAAAAAAGAGATGAAACATGGTAATTGGATTGGTTTATTGACGCAAAATATAACTTTAGAAAGAGCTTTGTAAAATGGGTGTGACACCTACCATATTATGTAGAAGAAAATGAAAAATTTCTGCAGGGCGAAATCAAAAGCCCTTGGAATCTTGACAGGAATATTGTTCGTGGTATGACATATATAAATAAATTAGCGGTACCCGACAGATGATGTTCTGGGTCACCCTGGTCCACATTTTGGTCGGTATCTCGAAAACGCCTTCAACAACTAAGGGCCACTCCCTTTTAAAACCCTCATTAATACCTTCCATTGGAAACCCATGTTATACAAACACATTCCAGGGTTACCCTAGGTTAATTTTGCTAAATGGTGATTTTCCCTTATTTTGTCTCCAAAGCTCTCAGCTGAGTATGTAATGTTCGGTTACTCTCGAACTTAGCCTTCCTTACTTGTTTTTTATTTAATTTGTATTTCTTTGATTGTGTTCACGTGACTAATGAGATTAAAAATAAATTCAAACATACTAATTGTAATGAATTTGAAAACCCTTTACGTTTCATTGTAAACTTGGCTTCTGCCATCAATAAATATTCCTGTAACCAAGCTCAAATTAGCTGAAATCCTTTTATAATCGTCAATTTATGAAACACGTCATTCCTGGAACGTTCTAGAAATGAGGCATTCCCGAAGTGACGATTTTGCCATCTTTACGCAAAATTTTGTCTCCGGTATCTTAAATTGTGTCTACCTGCATTCCCGAATAGACACACTAATTTTATATAACATACATCTATTACAATTAAGCTGACTGCAACTAATCCTAAGTCACTAAGTATTAGTCAGCCTAACTAAATTTTGATGACTGATTCATCTGTAAAAATATTTTACAGACGGGCCACAATGAAAAAAGTTTTGACATGCTTTTACGATTTCCCGGAATGAAGAATTCATACTTTGACAACTTTTAAATCATATCCATACCCATCGTGGAATCACCAGGTGAAGTGAATAGACAGAAGATGTACGCTATCTGAAATGGTTCAGGTGTATTTTCAACGGTCAGAACAGGGGAATATTTTTAACCACTTTACAAAAATTGGAGTAGATAAATAAACATCTTTCTACGGAAGCCATTGCTGAACCTGTTTCATTTCACCTTAACAGTGCCACAAAACGCGAATGCAGCAAGAGGGGATACTAAGCTCTAGTGAGAATTTAAAATACGATGTCTTGAACTTGTTCGAGAAGAGGTTTCTCGCGAATTACTCGTAAAGCTCGCGAGCTTCTCGACATTCAATTCAATCAATGCATTGGTTGTTTTATTTAGAGCTTACGATTTCTCCTGGAGCACAAGCGAAAATTTCTACAGCACCAGAAGTAAACAACAGCGAAATACATGCAGCGACTAAATTGAAATTCAAAAAGCTCACGAGCATTTCAAGATTCGAGAATCTCGCGGGAAGCCGAGTTCTCGAATTCTCGTTGAAAAATAACATATTGTCAATTTGAGTGAAGTATCATTGGAAAAAACCTTAAGTAAAAAAGTGTATAAATACTGTCCATACAGCGATTAAGTTTATGTCAAGAAATCGACTTTTCCATTTCTCGGGTCTCGAAAATTTCGGTTGTGTTCCAAAGGAAATCGTATGCTCTATTTAAAATTACTGATAGCAGCGAAATTTAAAATTACTGATAGCAGCGAATGAAAAAGTTGAATTCGCCCCTTTAAACTGTGATGAGCAGTAGAAAAATTACTTTTCCATCAACTGCAGTTAAAGCTTTCTACGAAAAACCGAACATAATAGGTAGAGGTGTTACCTATTCATACAGTACGTCTGTGCGTCAGTTATTAATTGAACTTTGCTGCCTTTAAGCCACATCCAAGAAAACTTCTAGTTTTTGCAAAGAGAAGGGAGTTATTCTGTAACATTATTCCTGCGGGTATATTCAGTAGGCGTGAGTTTTAAAATGTACACTTTTTCTTCATTTAATTTGTATGAAACAAAAGTGTTAATTACAAAACTCACACTTACTGAATACAGCCCCAGGTTCCTAATTGGATTATTCCGTTTGATCGTCAAAAAATTCTGGTAACACTATGGACATATTCAGTCTAAGTGACGTCTTTATTGACCGGCTATTTAAACCTAACCTAACCTACATCCTTTTACGGCACTTAAATGGGTTTTTGGCTCGTTTACTGGAGATGTAATGATGAAAAATTTCACATGTCCGCTTGGAAGTGATCGTAATACTCTCAAATGCGTTCCACCCATTTAAAATGGGTACACATTTCTAGCTGCTTTCGTGGTTTGTCGGTGGAAGTCGGAAGTAAAAACCCTTGGCAGTTGAATTCATGTTAAATTACTAATGTTACCAAGTTATTATTTTCCAAAATACATATGTCAGGGGATAGATGGGCCCGCGGCATTTGGCCTAGTACCAGAAGATTGTGATCCGAAGCGAGCCGGATTCATTTATTGCAAATTACAGTCCATAATAATATCATTTCTCTAACTTTAGGGGCTCATTTTCAGGGCAAAACGGCAACAGTGAGTTATTGTTTTTGATATACATATTTAATAGAATACCATTGTTTTAGCAAAGTTTTTACATAAAAAAAATATAATACGACAATTTTGGGGTTCTTCTTGTAGGAATATCAAAAACATTCTTCGAAAGTCTTGGGTTGCTCTGCTCAATGGAAAATCATTGGTCTTATATAACGTCAGTACAAATAGTATGTTTTTAAAAAGACCTGGGGCTGGATTCACTATACCTAAGTTTATGTGAAATATGTATTAAAAGTAGCATATTTTACTCCTGTAAATTGAAAGAAACAACACTTCTTTGGGGACAAAATTGGTGAACAATTTTCAGATAGCCGAATGAAAGAACAATGAAAAATTTAGAGCAAGACGATTGACGGCTTATTTCACCTGGTTATTCCACCATGTCCATACCATGACGCTTTCAATTTTTTGAAATTTTTTGATGTCTGTTTTGATCTAGGTCAGCAATACGTAGATAACGTTACGATAGAAACTACTTAAATTTATCTTTTTTTATTTTTTACTCTGTTGAATTCAAATGATTTTTCAAGCATCATCGGAAACAGAGATAAAATTTAAAATTTTTGGAAACATTAATCAGAAAACCGCTTCCAACTTAAATTCGCAACTTGAATTATTTTGTATCATATACTAAATTTTCATTCCAAATTTATCGTGAATTATAGAAAAAAAACAATTTTGACTTATAAATACCATATTATATGTAGTATATTCCTAGAATTATACCTCTAACATGACCGGTTTAAATAAAAACTTACTTAATTTTAGTGCGGAGCGCCTTTTGAAGAATTCTTAAATCATCTGTAAAGTTGTGCATCGCATCGTAATATTGTATTGCATTCCATCCATCAGATATATTTCGAATATTTTTTAAAACATTTACGTTCCTATGAAATAAATATGTAATTTTACTACATAGCCATTTCCTACAATGATCGATTTCTGAAAAGAACCACAACTTACTTATCTACTTATGCTAAAATAAAATTCACATCCCTTCAATCCTCTAAAGCCTCATCATATGAACAACTAGACTCTGCTTATGTCGGGTATGATCCTCTCTGCTGCGGTTTTCGTCAAGGCTTCATACCAAATACTTACCCATTTTCGGTCCAGTTACCTATGTTTAAACCCTTTCATATGGTACAATATCATATTGTAACGAATTTTGGGAAGTTCCGCTTATTTAAAACCTTCTGCTAACGTTCGAATCGCTGAACTGTCGAATAAATAAATCTAATATTCTGTATTGCAAAATGGTCTTTATTAGACTACTTTGGGAGTAGTGCAATCATGCTTCACAATTATACTGCACTTCGCAACTAATAGCGTGTTCTCAAGCTGATATGTATTACTCAGTTAGCGCTGCTTTTATACTCTCGATTTCCTCGTTCACCCATTTCCCCTAAGGTCTAGTAATTTCGCGAGCAGTTGTAGCTCATGCTTGGTTACCAGCTATATACCTGTATATTTGTAGTTTATGGCCATATGCATGTGTATGTGTGAGTAGCTACTTCGGCTGATGAATGCATCTGTGTGCGTGAGATATCTCTTCGTTAGCTTGTGATGTCAACAACAATCTCCGTCTCAGTTCTCGGTGTTTTGACAGGATTGCAGCTTCTTTAACTTTATTTCTCTAAAGCTCGGCTACGGAATCGGAGATGCTTTGCACATTAGTGGCTGGCCTCTTGCTTTCTTAGTGGCTCCCGGCGTTTCTCTGTCTTTGTCCCAAGTGCTGCTAGCAAGGGACTTGAAAATTTTGTAACGATTCTAAACTGTAGGTACAATTCCGTCTGCATCCTTATTAAAATTTAGATCATTATTGGATACGCGGATGTCCAATATTTCCTACATTTGCCTAGTCCATGTCATAAGTAAGGTCGGCGAGGACTTGGTCACCTAAGCAAAGGCCAGAATCTATTGCCATTATAAGTCATCGGCGTGGGAAACAGTGGTGACTCCTTCAGGTGTGGAAGTGAGCTTTAAGATGTAAAAATTATACAACAACGGAGACATGACACCATCAAGCGGCACCCGTAGTATGATTCCTCTTGGTTGTGATGTTGTGTTTCTAAACTAGACCGATGCTTGTCGACAATTCAAATAGTTTGGGTTTCATCTTTTGAGACTTGGTGGAAGGGTAGACCGTTCGAAGTCTTGCAGTAAAGCGACGTGATTGACCATATCAAAAGCTTTGACAGGTCTAAAGCCACGAGCACTGTTCTATAGTTAGCTTCTTGGTAGAACCCACAATAATATTTGGGATTTAAATCCATGCTGATGATTACCAAATCGCAGGTTTGCGCTGAAATAAGGGAACACAACGGCTTTCTTTCATTGCTTTTCTTTCAACTCTTCGCAATATAAATTTTTTTATATTCCATATTTTCTATTTAACCCACATGGCAAGGTTAGTAGTAATGTTTACTGACGGTAAACTTCAAAAAATTTCTGATTCTGTCAAAAATTTCCACATTTACCTTTAAATTCTTATGGCATGGTTTCACAGGCATGTGTTTACATTACTGTGGTAGGTTTAATTTTCTGACTTGAAAGTACCCCAGAACATACAAATAACATATTTAGTGCCAATTAATTAAGAATATTTTCGATTTTGCTGAGCCAAACGATAAGAAATATATATTCTGATGACAAATTAAACACAAATACCCACATGGTATGAAATATTTTTGGAAATATTATAAAGACATACAACTTTTTTCAAAACTAAAAATGTTTTCTTCCCATTGCTTACTATAATGTTAATGTATACAATGCTTTTTACCAAATTGGTGCATGTGGAAAATCGCTGCTCGCCCTTATCCATAGAGGGAATGAGAGCTGATTGAACTGCAGGTAAGTGACAATTGGGAACTTGCCCGACATGCGTGAACATCTTCAACATCCCTCATGAATTGTGGTCATAAACATTAAATTATGATCAATAACACAGGCCGACAAAATGAGACCGATTTTTTTGACCATAAACCAGACCATACTTTCCTAAAGGTTTTCGATGCGCTGAATTCAAATCTGGACGCAGAATTGCTCTATCACGTCAGGATTTTGAGATATCCTAACCTAAATGTGCAAAAAACACCGTTTTTGCCTATTTTTGAGGTTATATATAAATAACAGATTTTTTTTTTTTAAAGCACACATAGCATCTTAAAACTCAACGCCATTCGTAAGAGAAAGACTTCTTTAAGATGCTATGTGTGCTTTTTAAAAAAAAATCTGTCGTTTATATATAACCTCAAAAATAGGCAAAAACGGTGTTGAATTCACCGCATCGAAAACCTTTAGGAAAGTATTATCTGGTTTAAGGTTAAATTTCTTGTCGGCCTGTGTAATTGGTGCAAAACAATAAAAATATGATTTCTTGCGGTCCTTTGAAAATAACTTAAGAATTCCATTATCATAACTGATGCTGGATGTTGAAGTGTGTTCAGACATATTCGTATGAAGGGAAAGATCTCATTGTAATTTACTTTTGGTTCAAGCAGCTCACGACCACGGGATGCTTTCATTACATTATCAAAACACCATTTCCAAAAATTATCAATTAATGTATCAAATACCATCAAAAATGATTAAACAAAATCAAACAATAATATTAAATATGATTAGAAAATGACTGTGAAAAGCGATCCAAAGTTATTCCGAAACAAGCCAAGTACGATCTCTTGTTGACATCAAATATGATCAAAAGATGATTCAAAAACGTTTAAAAATATGAATCATAAATGATTGTTCCAAAATAACCACATTTAGTATACTTTTTCTACCGACGCACGGTGGGGTATTTGATCAATCTAGCTGGCCAAAATTAAAACAGCAGTTATTTCTGTTCAAAAAGTGGTTGTCTCACTTCATTGTTTTGAAAGGAAATATTTGACAGTAAATTCACGGCGTTCCGCGCAGAATTACTATGGATCGGGCCTCCGGTTTCGGATGGACCCGGGGTCATTTTTTGGCATTACATGAGATATGTCAATATGGGTATCAGACGAAAAGTATTTTACTCCGCATTTCTATGGACATCTTTAATAAGGGTTGCCACTTAGGGTTGCCCCCTCACCTTCTATTTTATATTTCTTTGTATATCCACTGCCATCTCGGAAACGGCTTAACCGATTTGAATCAAATTTAGTACATCGATATTGTATTACATTTTAAGTTTTTCCACCTAGGTGTTGCCACTGAGGATGTTTTCACAAGGTTGCCACCTTCTGCCAATAAGGGTATCAGTCCCTTACAAAATTGATCACCACTCAAAAAATCGCGGGTATGAGCAGCGGTTTTTGTTATTAAACTATGAAACAAACACAAGCTTTTGTATTGCCAAAAAATTACTGACATGATATGCCATGAAAAAAAGGTATATTTTTCTGTATGCAAGGTTTTTAAAAAATTTAATATTGAAAAGCAGGGACGGAAAAGTAATAATTTTTTTTTTCGGAGTCGAAAAAGTCCTCGTCAAAAAATTGTCCTAGGTAGAAATATTTGAGTTTGAGTATCCCTATAGCAATATCGTGTCGAATCATGCATCCTTTTTATTTTTCGAACTTTTTCCATAAAGGTTCACATATAAAGCAAAATCTGTATTTTTATTTTTTGAGTCCGATAGAACTAGGTAAACTCGGACTTTTAAAAATAAAAGTCCCGAAATAAAAGTTAAATCAAGACTTTTATTTTTTAAGGCCGAAATAAAAGTCCCGCTTGATAACAAAGGAACGGCTTATCCGAAATAATTATACTCAGTTGAGCAGAGCTCACAGAGTATATAAAGTTTGATTGGATAACGGTTGGTTGTACATATATAAAGGAATCGAGATAGATATAGACTTCCATATATCAAAATAATCAGGATCGAAAAAAAATTTCATTGAGCCATGTCCGTCCGTCCGTCCGTCCGTCCGTTAACACGATAACTTGAGTAAATTTTGAGGTATCTTGATGAAATTTGGTACGTAGGTTCCTGAGCACTCATCTCAGATCGCTGTTTAAAATGAACGATATCGGACTATAACCACGCCCACTTTTTCGATATCGAAAATTTCGAAAAACCGAAAAAGTGCGATAATTCATTACAAAAGACAGATAAAGCGACGAAACTTGGTAGATGAGTTGAACTTATGACGCAAAATAGAAAATTAGTAAAATTTTGGACAATGGGCGTGGCACCGCCCACTTTTAAAAGAAGGTAATTTAAAATTTTGCAAGCTGTAATTTGGCAGTCGTTGAAGATATCATGATGAAATTTGGCAGGAACGTTACTCCTATTACTATATGTACGCTTAATAAAAATTAGCAAAATCGGAGAAGGACCACGCCCACTTTAAAAAAACAATTTTTTTAAAGTAAAATTTTAACAAAAAATTTAATATCTTTACAGTATATAAGTAAATTATGTCAACATTCATCTCCAGTAATGATGTGGTGCAACAAAATGCAAAAATAAAAGAAAATTTCAAAATGCGCGTGGCTCCGCCCTTTTTCATTTAATTTGTCTAGGATACTTTTAACGCCATAAGTCGAACAAAAATTAACCAATCCTTTTGAAATTTGGTAGGGGCATAGATTTTATGACGTTAACTGGTTTCTGTGAAAATGGGCGGAATCGGTTGATGCCACGCCCAGTTTTTATACACAGTCGTCCGTCTGTCCTTCCGCATGGCCCTTAACACGATAACTTGAGCAAAAATCGACATATCTTTAATGAACTTAGTTCACGTGCTTACTTGAACTCACTTTATCTTGGTATGAAAAATGAACGAAATCCGACTATGACCACGCCCACTTTTTCGATATCGAAAATTACGAAAAATGAAAAAAATGCCATAATTCTATACCAAATACGAAAAAAGGGATGAAACATGGTAAGGTATTTGGATTGTTTTATTGACGCGAAATACCCACTTTATCTTGGTATGAAAAATGAACGAAATCCCACTATGACCACGCCCACTTTTTCGATATCGAAAATTACAAAAAATGACGCGAAATATAACTTTAGAAAAAACTTTATAAAATGGTTGTGACACCTACCATATTAAGTAGAAGAGAATGAAAAAGTTGTGCAGGGCGAAATAAAAAACCCTTAAAATCTTGGCAGGTATTACATATATAAATAAATTAGCGGTATCCAATAGATAATGTTCTGCGTCACCCTGGTCCACATTTTGGTCGATATCTGGAAAACGCCTTCACATATACAACTACCACCACTTCCTTTTAAAACTCTCATTAATGCCTTTAATTTAAAACCCATATCGTACAAACTCATTCTAGAGTCACCCCTGGTCAACCTTTACGGCGATATCTCGAAAAGGCGTCCACCTATAGAACTAAGTCCCACGCCCTTTTAAAATACTCATTAAAACCTTTCATTTGATACCCATATCCTACAAACATATTCTAAAGTCACCCCTGGTCCACTTTTATGGCGATATTTCGAAACGGCATCCACCTATAGAACTAAGGATTACTCCCTTTTAAAATACTCATTAACACCATTCGTTTGATGCCCATATTGTACAAACAAATTCTAGGGTCACCCCTGGTCCACCTTTATGGCGATATCTCGAAACGGCGTCCACCTATGGAACTAAGGATTACTCCCTTTTAAAATACTCATTAACACCTTTCATTTGATACCCATATCGTACAAACAAATTCTAGAGTCAACCCTGATCTACCTTTATGGCTATATCCCTAAATGGCGTCCACCTATAGAACTACGAGTCACTCCCTCACAAAATACTCTTTAATGTCTTTCATTTGATACGCATGTCATACAAACACATTCCAGGGTTTCCCTCGGTTCATTTGCATACATGGTTATTTTCCCTTATGTTGTCACCATAGCTCTCAACTGAGTATGTAATGTTCGGTTACACCCGAACTTAACCTTCCTTACTTGTTTTTTTTTAATTCGGATAAGCCGTTTCATTGTTATCAAGCGGGACTTTTATTTCGGCCTTAAAAAATAAAAGTATTGATTTAACTTTTATTTCGGTACTTTTATTTTTAAAAGTCCGAGTTTACCTAGTTCTATCGGACTCAAAAAATAAAAATCAGAAACTAAGTTTGATATTGATCCAAATATATTTAAGGTCCAAAATTAATAGTTTTGCAAGGAATTATATTATAAAAGAAATGACAGTTTCAACCCCTGTTGAAAAGTATTAGTATTACAAGTAGATAATAGATAACTCAGTTAAAACCTGCGGAATAAAAAATCTAACATATGAATTAAAAACACATTTACCCGTCCTAAAAGAAAATGTAATTAGATTTGATTAAGGCTAACCAAGTGAACAAGTATTTAGGTTAGAAGGGTATAACTATTTCTTTTTAATCCAAAAATACGTCGAGCTGCATACAATTTGTATACAACTTTAGATGTGCGCGGTTAGCTCCGTTGACGTTGCAGATGGGTTTTGGGGTATATATACTATTCAGTGGACATCTAGGAACGCCAGGGAGTATATTAAAAAAAAAAATTGGAATATTTTGAAAAATCGACTTTTGGCCAGCTAGATTGATCAAATACCCCACCGTGCGACGACAGATTCATTTTCGAATAGAAAAGGCTTTTAAGTTTGAATGTTTTTAATTATCTGGAGTATGACATTTGATTTTTATACTCAGCTGAGCAGAGCTCACAGAGTATATTAACTTTGTTCGCATAACGGTAATCCGTAAGGGCATAAACGTATCGAGATAGATATAGACTTCTATATATCAAAATGATCTGGGTGAAAAAAGAATTTCATTTAGCCATGTCCGTCCGTCCGTCCGTCCGTAAACACGATAACTTGAGTAAATTTTGAGGTATTTTGATGAAATTTGGTATGTAGGTTCCTGGGCGCTCATCTCAGATCTCTATTTAAAATGAACGAAATCGGACTACAACCACGCCCACTTTTTCGATATCGAAAATTTCGAAAGACCGAAAAAGTGCGATAATTCATCACCAAAGACGGATAAAGCGATGCGTTAACCTTATGACGCAAAATAGAAAATAAAAAAAAATTTTGGACAATGGCCGTGGCACCGCCCACTTTTAAAAGAAGGTAATTTAACAGTTTTGCAAGCTGTAATTTGGCAGTCGTTCAAGATATCATTATGAAATTTGGTAGGCACTTTACTCCTATTACTATATGTGTCCTAAATTAAAATTAGCGAAATCAGATGACGAACATGCGCCCTTTTTCATTTAATTCGTCTAGAATACTTTTAATGCCATAAGTCGAACAAAAATTTACCAATCCTTGTGAAATTAGGTAGGGGCTTAGATTCTAGGACGATAACTGTTTTCTGTGAAAATGGTTGAAGCCACGCCCAGTTTTTATACACAGTCGACCGTCTGTCCTTCCGCTCGGCCGTTAACACGATAACTTGAGCAAAAATCGATACATCTTAACTAAACTTCGTTCACGGACTTATCTGAAGTCACTTTATCTTGGTATAAAATATGGCCGAAATCCGACTGTGAACACGCCCACTTTTGCGATATCGAAAATTACGAAAAATTAAAAAAATGCCATAATTCTGTACCAAATATGAAAAAAGAGATGAAACATGGTAATTGGATTGGTTTATTGAGGCAAAATATAACTTTAGAAAAAAACTTTGTAAAATGGGTGTGACACCTACCATATTAAGTAGAAGAAAATGAAAAAGTTCTGCAGGGCGAAATCAAAAGCCCTTGGAATCTTGGCAGGAATACTGTTCGTGGTATTACATATATAAATAAATTAGCGGTACCCGACAGATGATGTTCTGGGTCACCCTGGTCCACATTTTGGTCGATATCTCGAAAATGCCTTCACATATACAACTAAGGGCTACTCCCTTTTAAAACCCACATTAATACTTTTAATTTGATAGCCTTATCGTACAAAAACATTCTAGAGTCACCCCTGGTCCACCTTTAGAACTAAGGCCTACTACGTTTTAAATAATCATTAACACCTTTCATTTGATACACATGTCATACAAACACATTCCAGGGTTACCCTAGGTTCATTTTGCTAAATGGTGATTTTTCCTTATTTTGTCTCCAAAGCTCGCAGCTGAGTATGTAATGTTCGGTTACACCCGAACTTAGCCTTTCTTACTTGTTTTTTTATCAAAATTTAAAAAATGCTGTCTGTGATATGGGACAAAATGTTTAAGGCGGGTCACCCAGAAAAATTTTTACTTGGATAATTGGATAACAAAATAAAGTTTGATATTGGCATTTTCCCAATACTCTGTTTTAAAAAAAGTTGCATACTTTGCAAAAAAGCGCGAATTTATGGTGGACTTATAGTTCCTTCTATTGGCCATAACTTCTTAATGTAGAGATATACTTTAGCCATTTTTGTTGGTAATAAATAATAGATTACTGGCGGCCACCGTGGAGTGATGGTAGCGTGCTCCGCCTACCACGCCGGATGCCCTGGGTTCACACCCGGGCAAAGCAACATCAAAATTTTAGAAATAAGGTTTTTCAATTAGAAGAAAATTTTTCTAAGCGGGGTCGCCCCTCGGCAGTGTTTGGCAAGCACTCCGAGTGTATTTCTGTCATGAAATGCTCTCAGTGAAAACTCATCTGCCTCGCAGATGCCGTTCGGAGTCGGCACAAATCAAGTAGGTCGCGTCCCGCCAATTTGTAGGAAAAATTGTGGATTTTTTGACATTTCTCTCCGCATCGGCATCTATCCCAAACTTCAAATCAGCTGGCAGTCTAAAATCATTGCCAAAAATTACTTTTGCAGGGGTTTGACCCGTTGTCTCATGTATTGCTGATCGGTAAGCCATCAAGAATAATGGGATGCGGGTATCCCATTCTTTATGGAACTTGTCCGCTACTTTCCTTAAGTGCTCCTCCAATGTTCTATTGAATCGTTCCACCATACCATCGGACTGAGGATGCAATGCAGTTGTCCGTGTTTTTCGAATGCCCAATGATTTACACATTTCATGGAACACAGCTGATTCGAAATTCCTGCCTTGGTCAGAATGTAACTCCATTGGTACACCATACCTTGCAACCCAATTCTTTATAAACACTTCTGCTACAGTTTCCGCTTCTTGATTTGGGATTGGGTATACATACCTCTGGCCATTTGCTGAAATAATCCATAACCACCAGTGCATATTTGTTTCCGCAGTTGCTAGTAGGAAATGGATCTGCGACATCTATAGCGATCCTTTCAAATGGCGCACCTGAGTTATATTGCTTCATCTGGCCATGACTTCGGGTTTTGGGACCTTTCGCTCTGCTGCAAACCTCGCAGTTCGCAATCCACTCAGTGACCGACTGACGGCAACCAACCCAATAGATTCTCTGTTTAATCTTCTCGAGCGTCCTCGTTTTCCAAGATGACCTCCGCTTGGACCATTATGCAGCTCGCTGAGCACGTCAGGAATCCTCTTTCTGGGAAAAACTATCAGTTTATTTTTTCTTTGACCATCCTCACTCTCCCATACTCGAAGAAAGCAACCGGATATCAATTCTAAACTGTTCCACTGTGCCCAATATGACTTTGCAATGGGACTCTCTGCTGACATCTTCTATCTGCCTGGTCTTTCGTTTCGTTCGAGCCCTTGCATAACATGTGACAGATCTGTATCTTCTAGCTGACACTTTCTTAGTTGTTCCTTGTCCCATTCATACGTACACGTTATAGCCATTAGCCGGATATCTATAATGTCTTCTTTAGCCTCAGCCTTTGAAGAGTGCTTGCATTCCAAAATACATGGTCTTCGTGACATTGCATCGGCATTTCCATGGGTACTACCTTTTCGATGCTCAATGGAAAAGTCATGTCCTTCCGGATTACGGAACTACAGAAGCCATTTTAACGCTGCGTGATCTGCCCTGACACGGAATCGCTGGCCTTAGAAGTATTTGTGAAAATGTTTAATGCACTCTACCAATGCCAATAGCTCTCTCCGCGTAACGCAGTAGTTTCTCTCTGGTTTTCCAATCGAACGGCTGTAATATGCAACTACCTTCTCCTGTCCATCGACCAGTTGTGATAAAACGCCTCCTATAGCATATCCACTCGCATCTGTATCTAGAATAAATGTTGCTCCTGGAATCGGATATGCTAACATTGGGGAAGTGCACAACCGCTCCTTCAATGTTTGGAAAGCCACTTCTTGCTCCTTCTTTCATTCAAAAGCTTTATTTTTTCTTGTAAGCCCATGGAGGCTATGGGATACGCTGGAGAGGTTTGGTACAAATCGCCGGTAATATGTGCACATCCCAAGGAAACTTCTTAATTCATGTCAGTTCTGTGGCCTTGGCCAATCCTTTACTGCCTCTATCTTTTCATTTGCTGTACGGATACCTTCTGTCGTTACCTTGTGACCCAAATAATTTACTTCCTTTTTAAACAGCGCACACTTTTTGGGACTTAGTTTCAGACCAGCACCAGCTATTCTCTGGAAAACTTCCTCCAAGTTTTTAAGATGTTCATCGAAGTTCTTGTCCAATACGATGATGTCGTCCAGGTATACCAATCATGTTTTCCAGTGCAGTCCTTTCAATACCTGATCCATGAGTTTCTCAAAAGTAGCTGGTGCATTACAAAGTCCAAAAGGCATTACTGTAAATTGCCAAAGACCATCTCCGACGCTGAAGGCTGTTTTCCTTTGTATTCCTCCTTCACCTCCACTTGCCAGTAGCCACTTTTCAAGTCCAGTGTGGAAAACCATTTCGTACCAGAGAGCGAGTCCAGAGTGTCGTCAATTCTTGACAATGGGTAGCTATCCTTTTTCGTTCAACTTGCGGTAGTCCACGCAAAACCTCATTTTCCCATCCTTCTTCTTCACAAGTACCACAGGTGAGCTCCATGGACTAGCTGATGGTTCGATGACGCCGCTGTCCCTCATTTCTTGTGCGATTTGACTCACAACTTCTCGTTTTGCCAGTGGAACACTACGAGGAGCTTGACGTATCGGCCTCGCGTCTCCAGTGTCAATTTGATGTTTCACAACATTGGTGCGGCCTGGTTTGGAACCATCCTGGTAAAATATGTTTGCGTACTTTAGGAGCAGTTGCTTTGCCTTACTCTGATAATATTGATCTAGCCCCTCCGTCCATGCCGTGATGTCATTTGAAAGATCAGTATTACTAGGTGAAACGTGTTCCTGGAGCTGTTCACAGTTAATAACTACTTCAGCCTCTTGGCATCTTCCCAAAATAGCTCCTTTGGTCAGTTTGAGTGGTGACTTAAACTCATTGAGTACTCTTACCGGAATACGTCCATCTTGTTTTGTCATAGCCAGGGTGTTTCCTACAAGTATGTTCGGTGCTGATTTGTTTGCTGCTTCGACAACCCACAATTTGTTTGTCCCACAATCTCCATCAACCTTTGCCCAGATGACTGCTTCTGATTTTGGTGGTATTTGCTGACTCTCTTCCACCAGCACTCGTTTACTGCTGTAGCCTCTCTCGTAGCCGAAATTAAGTGGTACATCCATGTTCTTATATCGCATCGTCTTGACTTGCATGTCGATGCTGATGCCCTGGTCGATTAAAAAGTCCACTTCAATTATGATTTCATCAACAATCTCTGCCACTATAAAATTGTGTACTACCGTGACGTTCCCAATTGCGACTTCACATGCTACTTCTCCTAGAACTGTGCTGTCTTCTCCAGTGGCTGTACGCAATCTTGCTCCATACAATGGTCTTATCTTCTTGTTGACTAAATCCACTCGAATGATGGAATGAGATGCACCCGTATCTACAGTCAGTAAACGTTCCTTTCCATCCACATGTCCTCCGATAGTAAGATTGTTTGACCTTCTTCCAATTTGTGAGATAGAGATAATGGGGCGTTCAATTGAGGGAGCCAGCTGTCGCCCCTTGCGGCTGACTCGCTTTAGTTTAACGATTGATTGGTCTTGGGGATCTGCTCATCTCTTTCAGGTCTGCGTTTACGACCACCCACATTGTTGGAACTATTAGGGTTGGTGTTGCAATAACGCGCAATGTGTCCTGGCTTTCCACATTTAAAGCATTTGACTGCATCATTATTTTTCTGCTGCGTACCCTTTAATGCTTCCAAAATTGTGTCTACCCAGTCTGGCCTTTCTACTTCCACGCGATGAGCTTTGCATGCGGGCTTCCTCAAAAGCGACGCTGTTTCTTGAGTCAGTGCATGGGATACCATTTCTGCGAATGTGGGTTTTGGGTTTGCATATGTCGCTCGCTTCGTTTCTACGTCCCATATGCCATTTATAAAACTCTGGATTTTTACCCTCTCGGTGTACTCTACGAGTGCATCCGCATTTGCCAAATGAGCCAACCTTTCAACATCCGAAGCAAACTCTTGCAAAGTCTTATTAGCTTTTTGGAAACGGTTTTGCAATTCTATTTGATATATCTGTTTCTTGTGTTCGCTTCCGTCGTTCTACAGCAGCCATCAATGCGCCATAACTGTTCCGTTCGTATTCTGGAATAGTCTGTAAGATTTCGGCAGCTGGTCCTTATAATGCTACGAAGAGTGCGGCAACTTTACCTTCAGCTTTCCAGTTGTTCACTGTTGCGGTCTTCTCAAATTGTAGCTTAAAGATCTGGAAAGGAACAGAACCGTCAAAGGATGGTGTTTTTACCTTTGGATAACTCGTTGAAACTGCTGGGCGATTTAGTTGCAACTGCTCCATACGGCCTTTTAACTCATCGACTTCTGCCTGAAATTCAGCGATTTTTGCATCCTGCGCTTCCAGATTTGATGTTACCGTTGCTTCCTGCGCTTCTAACTGCGAAGACATTTGTGCCACCTGCAATGATAAGCGCTCCTCCTGTTCTTCTATCTTGGATGTTATACATGTCTCTTGCGATTTCAGTTGGGATGCTATACTTGTCTTCTGTTCTGCCAGTTGAGATGACATTTGTGACGACATTTCTGAAATACACGTTTCTTGTGCTTCAATCTTCGATGTTATTTCTGACGACATTTCTGCAATACGTGCCTTCTGTTCTTCCACCTTGGATTTTATACGGTTCTCTTGCGATTCCATGTATGTCTTCTGTTCTGCCAGTTGAAATGGCACTGTCGATGTATGAGCAGATATTGCGGCTAAAATCATGTTCAAGTCTGTGCTCGTAACTGTCTGCGATGTTTCATTTTTCTCTTCAATTTTTGTTGTCTCCTCGCCATTAAGAGGAAAGACATACTCTTCCACGTTAATTCCCTCTAATTCCATTGCCTTTCGTAGTCGTGCCTGAAGTTCGAGTTTATTGCCGGTTGTATTCAATCCACGGCTCTCCAACTCCTTCTTCAGTTGCTGGATCTTCAATTCACTCTACTTTACCATGTCCAAGTTGTATTCGAAGTCTTCGGAATATATTCAACAATTCCTCTTCTGACACCAATTGTAACGAATTTACTGCAAATCCTCTTATTTGCAACCCTCTGCCAAGTTCGAATCACTAAACTGTTGAACAAATAACTCCAATATTTAATAATGCAAAATGGCCTTTATTCAAGTACTTTCAAAATAACACTTCTATTGCTCGACAGATAGCGTGCTTAATGGAAACTGATTGTAGCGCCTCTACTATTGCTGCCTTTTATACTCTTTGATTTCCTCGTTGCGTAGGCGCTTCTGTTCTAGAATCTACTAGTTGGTTATCTGTTATAATTATAACTACAGATGTACGTGTATAGCTCTCATATGCGCGTGTATTTGTGAGCGGCACTTCCACAATTATAATTGCATATCTCAGATAAGATATCTGCATGTGTTTGTGCATTGCTTCTCGGCTGCGTGTACGTACATATGTGTAGACATAATGATTGAATTATTGAAGTGCATTCACGTCACTGCTTAGCATTGGCTTAGAAATGACAGTACCCCTTAGTGTTGCTAATATTCGTTACAATATGAACCATGGATTAGTTTTACTTGGTTGGTGCTAAACTTAAGGCCGAGCCACAATCAACCTTTTCATATATATGCGTTCAACCTAATCTTATGCATGACAATAACATCGCCACAATTACGCAAGATGTTGCGTTTATAATATAAAGGAGCATCACAATTAAAGTTTATTTCGTCTTGACCATTCACATACAAAATTTGGGAAGCACTGTTATAAACACCCTCACTATACCGGAAAAATACTAGCTAATATATTTTGTGTCATATTCACTTCTTAAATTGTAGTTTTTAGGGAACAATAATTTCACTTAAAATAAATAAAAAATAGCCTTTGCCAAAGCAAATGTCGAACTTTTCTTCTTATGCTTTGCTTGCAACAAAATTTGGAAGTTGGCTACTTTTTCATGTCAGATTGTGCCAGTGTCGCTCAATCTGCTGTTCTCCATAAAAATACGTGCAATCTACTCATAATGCATGAGATTGCGTTAAACGCCTCTATATGAAAAACTGTTTTTGTGACGAGGCTTTTAAGTTCCGCTTAAAGTGCTTATGAAATTTAAATGAATTCATATGCGGATTTATGAAATTTTCAAATAGATTAATGATTATGATAAAAATGGTTGTGAAATATTTCGTGGACAAGAAATATATTATGAATTATTATCTCACACAGTAGCCGCTTTTTGTCAAGCTACTGTAAATAAACCGCTAGGTAGATTACAGCGTTTATTTCAAGCTAGGTTTGGAAAGAAAAAAAAAAAACTACAACAACTTTGCCGTATGGATAAATTATATTGCGCGCAATCATAGTCGCTGACTAAAATACTGTTTAGTTAAAATCTTTCCTAAATTAAAAATTGCATTTAAATGTTGGTCTGTCATAGGCATATTAAACATCATCTAAAATAACCGCGGACAGGCTATCCGCATGAAAAAAGGCATTGCTTGGCAATATGAAGATATTTCAGAAATTTTAAAAGTTCACCCTGTTCATTACAACCACGACTACTTGATTCTTTGCTGATATTTTATTATTTAGTTATTTTTTTACTTTGTCTATAATTTTTATACAAAGACTAAGGGTATATTGAGGCAATACAACTCTGTTCTTCCTGCTGTTCTTCAGTCCACTCCTTTCGATTGAATTCTTTTACTCCCTTCCGCTCAATTCGCTACATAATCTCAATTTAAGCTGCCAAACTATATAGTAAACAATGTCCCGGGTTTGAAAACTTATCTTATGAAGAATTCAAAAAATATAAAAAAATGATTTCGGCACCCTGTAAATGCAGCGATGTGTACTCTCAAGGTAGTAATTTATTTACATAGATATCTGAACCTATTCTGACTTTATTCTCATTTTTATTTTGATATATGGCTTGAATAAAGGATGCCAGTTTCAGAAAAACGTCGATAAAAGCCGAACGTGGGCTGATGGCTTAATAATTTATTCGGACGAATATCGCAACTTTACGTAAATTTATCAGTTATTGAAGTCAATGATCAAATAAATAAGTTATTAAGAAAAATTTAATTTCGCTGTTTTTACAGGGTGTTGGAAAACAGTGTTTTTATTTTTAAATCTGCAGGAAGTATTCGAACCCGGCGGGCACATTTTCAACTTTTTTGAGTGATATTAGAGCGCATCTATTAATATTACATTAAACATTTAAATACTTACATTGCTTTTAGTTTTTTATATTTTTGTGTGCCAGTTAAATTTATATACATCGGCCTTAGGCTGGGCACATAATTTAATGTAGAATTTATAAGTTCGCGCGATAAAAATTCGTAGCGAATAAAAGAAACGAATGCGTCCAATCCCAAATAGCCACGACCATAATATTTAGTTCCAAAAGATGCAGCAATATTTTGACATTCAATGCTCTTTAACAAGTTTTTGAAACCAATGAGATAGCTAATAAGAACGATATTTAAATCCTTTTACAAGTTCAATAAATAATTTTTATGAAATGGTTGAGGTTTCATTACCGCCAAACGCCACTGTTATCGGTTTCCTTTATTTGCTCAGTCAGATGATGCAATAAGGCTCGGTTGATAGCTGTATACCAATTCATGACATCCGTTATTGAATTATCTTCTGGTTCTGATCGGATGCGATCTCTAAATTACAAAGTAACACAGGAATTATGTTTTATATATCTACATATGAGTATTTATGTTTGTTAAACGTTGATGTTTGTAAACTAAAAAAAGCTATATGTACGTATTTACATATATCAGTTATATAAGGATACTAGCTACAGAGTTATAAACTATAAATATAAACAGTTTATTAAAATATACAAAAAGGGCCCTACGCAGCTCTTAAGTAAACGCTTGAGAAATATTTTGATTTATTTCTTTTGCACGAAAATAGGAGCGCCCAAGAAATTCTGACGTTTGACGGCGCATAGTGATTCACTCACAGAACGCATAAAATATTGAAGTTTAATTGATTTTAGCAAATTTTTAACTTTGTTTGTTTTCTTTTTGAAATGGCTCTTTTCCTTTTGAAACAATGCACAATAAATTATTTCTTAGCAAAACCAGAGTAATTTTGTGCCTAAAGACCATAAGAAAATAGTAATAGAAATTTCTACAGATATGCGTACTGGATAAGAAAATTTGACAAATGAAACTTTTCTTAAGCATTTCTTGAGTATCATTTTGTATAGATTTTTGGTTTTCTTTATACATATGGCTCTTAAAGTTGTCGAATTTAGCAAAACCTCGTGTTGAACTCAAGACATTTCGTGTTTTCCACCATTAGATTACGACTGTATTGGTGAGCCATTTTCGAAAATATTAAGGCATTTCACTCAAAGTTATAAACACGGAAACCTCGCAAATGAAACCAGTTGCACTAATTTTGAATTTCCTTAAAATTTCAAAAATATTATATATTTAAGTTCAGATTACTGTTATTCAAACATCATGTTAATACTAATTCACTATAATTTCTTTCATTTCACCAAAAACTTAATTTAATTTATAATAAGATAATTGTCACACATACCTAAATTCATTTAAACGATTTTGGAACTCTGTGCGATTAAGCATAACCTCAAAATCATCATCATCGGGCAATGTTGGCACACTAACTTCATTCCACGTTGTAAGATTATTTAAGGCGTTATCGGTTATTGTGAATCTTTGTGTCAAATTTGATCTGAAAAATCATCCTATTAGAAATACAATTACAACGTGTTTGTTTGTGTGTTTAATTTGTTTCTGGATTGGTCAATAATCATACCGCTCTCTATTGCCGTTGGTAAAAATATAAAAAGATACCTCCGATCGCTCTAGTTGTAAACGTGTAACAACTTTTCCCAGATCTGTTGCTATTGTCACCTGCAAATTTATAGCCAATATAAAATAATTAAATACCCAAATAATATACACTACATGAATAATTAATACAACCACAGATCTGTATATACGTTATTAACAATTTTTTAGTATCACCCCTTCAAAAGATGGTACCACGATCAAAGATGAAACACACACGTTTTGGTACCGAGAAGGAGGTCGCTATGGAACTGTTACACCTTGTATTTATTGATTAGGGCGAGCACTGGGGCCTCCAAGGTATTGGCTGCGGGTTGAGCCACCTTGTTTTGCTTTGAAAAACCCCCCTTTGGGATAAAAAATTTAAACTATGTCTTTAGAATATTTCACTAACCAGTTGAGAATTATAAGCTCACTCAATGGCTAATGAAACAAACGAACGAAAAATGTTCATAATTTAAGTCACCTAAACATTCCTTTATCCCTATGCATAGGACATGATAACAATTCTATTCTTCAACAAAAAAAAAAAAAAAAATACCAAAAGATTTGCTTGTTCAGTATTTCATTGTGCTCCTTTATTTTGAGATCATTCGCCTCATTATGCAACTGGCTATTCCGTATCATAATCATTATTTGGCGCTTAATCGCATAAGCGATTTTGGTCGTTTCGTAACAAGTCTTGTTTTCGCGCTAACTGACGCCAATTGGGAGCACCAAGCGAGGTCAAGTCTTCCTCCACCTGCCTCTTCCCCGTCTTCGTCCATTTGCATAACATGATCTAGCCAGCGAAGCCTTTGGGTTTTTAATTCGCTGTACTATAGTCATATTTGCGTAAAGCTTATACAACGCATAATTTTACTTCCTTCGAACTCGTCATCGGCATCACGGACAGGATCATAAATCTTTCGGAGAACTTTTGACTCTCTCTTTTCACTCTCATCTTATCTTCTCTCGACATCGTCCATGATTCCCAGCCATACATAAGGACAGGAATGATGACCGACTTGTAGATTGTGATTTTTGTTCGTCGAGAGAGGAATTTACTTTTACTCAGTCCAAAATAGCACTTGTTGCCAAGAGTTAATGCTAGTTCCCAAATAGACAAAATCCTTTAACAGTCGCCGATTCTTTCTTGGATGACAACAAGTACTTCGTCTTGTCCTAATTTACCACAATACCCACTTTTTTTTTGCTTTTTTATCTATAAGGCATAACTCACAGAGCGTTTGTTCACGCCAATTATATCAATGTCATCAGCATACGCTGACATCAGTACTTGTAAGCTCTTTTAATAGACTGTACCATCACGGTTTAGTTTTGCTGTTAGAATTATCTTCTCCAGCATAATGTGTGAAGCCTCGTTTGGTTTCGAATGACTCCTTCTTAATCCTTATGGAGCTGATGGTGTTGCTCAACGTCAGGGAACTTAAATTCAGGCATAACAGCATACCAACAGCTTCTTTTCGCGCTGTAAAAGGCTGCTTCGAAGTCGACGAAAAGACGGTAGTTTTTCAGTTACATTCCTTTTCTGCAAGAAAAGTAATTAATTACTATTTCCAATTACGGAGGAATGTAATTGCTATTTATGTGGAATTGTATTCACCCAGCGCCGGTATTAATACTAACTATTGAAATAACACAGACCGTTGGTGCCTTTGATTTTAGTTTCAGTTGTTCGTGAAACGTGCTAGTTTTTCTATTGTTCGAAAAGTGTTAGTCTTACATGGGCCGACTATACATAAATCGTCCGAGCGATATCGGATAATATATAGCGGTAGGAGATGAGTACCAACATATTTACATACCAAATTTCAATAAGATATCTCAAATTTACCACAAGTTATCGTGCTTAAAGACGGACGGACAAACGAACCGACGGACGGACGGACAGAGCTAAAAGCTTTTCCTTTTTCGCCTTGATCATTTTGGTATACGGAAGTTTATATTTATTTCTATTAGTTTATGCCATTAACGGTTACCGTTATGTCAACAAACTTGATAGTATAATTTGTAAGTTTTGCTCAACAGAGTATAATTAAAACACTGGAAGAGAAATTTATGTTATGTACATATATATACATACATATATATTAGGGCGAGCCGATTTAAAAATCGCTCATTGCTCTATGAAAATCGTATTCTAGGGATCAAAATAAGAAACTTTGCCGAAGGAACCATACCTCTAAAACGAATTCTGATGTCCCCCCCTTTGGGTCGAACTTTTGGGTAGGGGCAATTTCAATTCTACCTGCTGTGTCTTGTGGTGGCTTAAAAAAAACAACACAAGCAATTTTACGATCTGCAATTGTGTCACAATGATACCTTCATTTTTTAAAACGGTTGAATAAAAAACCCACACAACTATGTTTACGACATGCAAATGCATCACAGTGATGCCTTGGTTTTAAAAGGGGGTTGTAAAAACGCTAATTTCTAATAATTTTTTTTTTTAATTTCTTTTCTATTACTAAGTTAAATTCATTTTTTCATTTATATACATTTGTTCTGACTAAATAAATTTCTAAATAGAAAAATAAACTCCAAAAAGAAAAAACATAGGCATTTCAAAGTGGGATTTTTCAAAATTTGCCCCTACGACCCAAAGGGGGGGGGGGGGGACATCAGAATTCGTTTTAGAGGTATGGTTCCTTCAGCAAAGTTTCTTATTTTGATCCCTAGAATATGATTTTCACAGAGCAATGGGCGATTTTTTTGCCTCCCCACAAATCGACCCGGCCTAATATGTATATATATATATGTATATATATGTACGTAGGTACATAACTAGGTGCACGGCAGCTTTCCAAAGACTATTCCATACCTGTGTTTCGATATCGGCTACTTCTGCCCTGTATTCAAGAATCTCCTGAAGGATAACTGATGTTTGAACAATCAATGCAAGTATGGGAATAAATGGTAAAATTATCATCTGAAAGAAACAAACGAAGCAATAAGTTCCCATTAATTAATTTAGGTCGCAGACTTCTACCAATTCAACTTCAAATTCAAATGGCATGGGTAAATAAATCAATTTGTTGATGTTGTAAGCTCTAGCAGTGTACACATCACGAAACAGGAAAAACATAAAAAAGTTTAAGCAATTTATGAGACAATTGGGAGTTTCAATGAATTGTCCCATTGTTTGTTGGTATAAGAGTGTATGTGTGAATCAATATTTGCTAAGCAAATTTCGAAAATTTCTAGCTTTTGCTCATATTGTACACATAAATTGCTAAAAGACTTGGTGGATGTTGTCCTGTCCCTTTGAAGTATTTATATAATTTTAAAAGAAATTGAGAATGTTTTAACTGTCCACTTCATCTTTCTTCTTATTTGGCTTACTTGCATCAATTGAATACGACGCCCAGTTTTAATTGCGGGATTTCTAGCTGCAGCACTGCAACATTTTCCCCCAACTGCTGTCGAAACATCCTCTGAGCTCACCGAACGAACCGACAATTTATCCAATTGGGTGTTCAACTGTAAGTTTTGCTGAATATGTGAATTAAACTGGATACTATTTGTTAAATGAAATTGGAGTAGGGTATTTCCTTGTTCATGGTGATGTAAATTCAAATTTGAACGAGAATGGATCTATGTAATTAGAATCAGAAGAATATATTGTTTAAAACAAATCACTGCCATTAGTTACTTTACTAACTCTGTGAAGACCTGCTGAATCATCACTTCGTAGAACCGTTGTTCTTCTACCATCTGATATTGTATTAGGAATCTCTAAATCCTTTCGTGTATATGTTTCTCTTTCACAGGAAGAAGAATATGCCATTTTCGTTGCTAATCAGATGCTGTAAATATTAAGAACATACATAATTAGCATTTAGTAATTTATGTATCAAGGCGATCCGCTAAGGGGCTGGTTTGTAAATGTAACATGTCCAGTACTGAGGAGAAAACTCCCTATCTTATTCTTAATTGAAACGTCTAGCTTGCGCGAAGAAGACCAATTAACCAAATGTGAAATCCGAAAAATTTAATCACATTTGAGACCGTTGAGGGCTACATCGATACCTTCGTTTAAGAGGGAAGAGAAGAGTTCCATAAAAAGTCCAAGCACCCTCCGAACATCGGTTATCATGTAACCCTTTTCATTCTGACAGGAATTTGACCTGGGCTTGAAGCCTTTTGTCTAACTGTTCAAACACTATACAAATACCGTATTTTTCGATCACGTGACAGCTATGCGGTTTTATGGATCTTTTAATGTTTAAACTTTGAGCTGGATATGACGAACAACGACGAACCCGGTCGTCCTTAATGCATTAATTAATATCTGATAAAGAAATATTTAAATACGAATTTTAAGTCATCCTTACGAAATTGTTCTTCTAAAATTTTAGCATTGTAGCTTTATAAATTCCATAGATAAGTATTGAGTCATCATAGAATTTTATTTATATATATATATTATAATACTTGATACACTTATAAAAAGTGGGCGCGGTTACATGCCTGTTAGGCCCATTTTTAGTAGGAGTCTTAGTCGCGGTCAGAAGAAATAGTTTTAGTAGTTGCATTGCAATGGATGAGTAATGGCAGCTTAAAATTTATTTTCGTTTTAGGTTAGCGATGTTTTTGGTAGACTGATCAAGCCGTTAGGGGCCACCGAAAAAATTTGTAGATTTCACTCCTTTTTGTCATATTTCAATGTACCGATTAAAAAAGAGAAAACAAGGCTGCGAGCGCCGATGAAATACGTATTCAGCTGTTCAAGTACGGCAGATATATAACACATGTGTCAATGAGGTCGGACAAGTGCATGTCTAACCCTTGCAATATAAGCGTTTTATGTCCAATCTACTAGAAACGATATTCCGCAAACTACGCCAATTACCGCGAAATTAGCTTTCTTATTGGAAGGAAGATTGAAGCCATTGCAGATAGCATTGTCGAAACAATCAGTCTAGTTATTACGAGAGCATGCCTTAACAAGCCCACCGTAAGTGGCCTGGAAAAACGTGAAAAAAACGGATCTTGCGGTGAACGAGAACAAGACTATGTACTTGCTGCCGGGTCGGTGATGAGAAATTTAAATTCGAAACTGGAAACAAGCTTTAATAACGAAAGCAATTCAGCCTAGAAACACAACAAAGAATCACGCTTGCCAGCAAGTGCTACTTTTTACCGAGAAGGCAGTAAAAAAAAAACCAAAATCAGGCCCTATAGAATGTATTAAGGAGAAAAGTAATATCGAAGCTGAATTTTATAGTATTTCCCATGATGACTACGGCGTGTATCGAGGAAGTTTAGGGATAACTTGTACAAAGCTTACGTTGACATGAATATAGTCAGCGAAAAAAATTCCAAAGTATTCGCTGGATATCGAGAGCATAGGTTCCCCCTTTCTTCATCACTGGTTGGGTGCTTGGTGTTCCCAATTGGTGCTATGCTGAAGAAGACCTTCAATCTGTTTGGAAAAAGGCTTGAGATCCCTTGGTGCTCCCAATTGATACCGGCCGTCCTCAACAAGGAATGAGTAGCCTAACTTAAAATTTACTAATGTGGCATTTTTCTTTTTATTTATTTCAGGTTTGTCTGCTTTGAATTAATTCTAGTGTATACGCTTGTGTGTATGTATGTGTTTGTAAACAGATGAAGTGCAAATGACACTACATATTAATTAGGTTTATTACATCTTGTAGGCATGTACATATATACATATGTATGTATGTATGTACATACGTACATTAGACTACCTCAACTCGCATCTTAAATTTGCAAATAACAGTCTGCTGTGATAGTAAACACGAAAAATATAGCCAAGCTGGTAGTCCAAAGGATAATCATTCTTGGCAACAAGAGCTTCTGTGGACTGAGTAGGTAATTGTTTAGGAAAGCCTTTAATGGGGGAATAAGTACAATTATGGTTTTCTATAAGCGTCTTAGCGACGTTTTAAAGTGTTGGTACAAATGTTAGAGTTTTTATACGCGACAATCTCTTTTTGGATACCAGAGCTAAAACTCTTGAAATTTGTGTATGGTTGGCTCAAAGACTTCTTGCAACCCCCGAATAGAAGGTTTATGTTAATTTTATTTAATAACGTCTGTAAAAATTCATTATTTGTGTTTTGTGTGACCTTATTCTTAGCCCATAGCACATCCAAGTTCTCACGTCCATATGAGGCAAACAGACGTGCTTAAATAAAGCGTGAATATGTTTATGGTTAGCGGTGCAAGTTTAAGGTTTTTGTTTGTGGATATGTACAAATAGATTGTCCAACTAATCCAACATCATCAATGTTGATTGGTGCAAATGTTTGACTATGCATACGAATGTTCGTGATAAATACAAATGCAGAATGTTCATATCTGTGTATGTATGCAAGTCCTACTAGTTTAAATATGTATGTATAATCAATTGAAATATCACTCGTATGGGCTCATTATCTATTGACTTTTGATGGATGTTCAGACATATATGTATATGTATGTATGTATGTTTTATAAATATTCCAACCCAAAAGGTGTGCCACTATTTATTTGTAGTACGTCCTTTTAACTTTTACGTTTGTCACTTCAATAACATTCACGAGATATTTATTTGCTTAAGGTTCTTAGTTATTCAGTTTTTATTTTGTTTTTGCTAATTTTATTTGTCATATTTCATGAGTTCCATGAGTTATACACTTTTTTAAATAATTCTTATTAAATTTTTATTCTATTTTGTTGTTATGGAAAACTGAAGAAAGAACAATCGGTTCTATGTACTGGTTTTTCCAGCGTAGTGCTTGCCTAGGGGGGTTCCGATAAGAATACCGGAGCATCATATTTTATTCGCAAAATATAGCCAGTATAGTCCCTGTGTTTTAATTCTCTGGACTCGGTCACCGATGCATAGAAACCCGTAAATTTCGATGTTATAAGCCGACATCAATCTGCACCATGTGCAGATAAGAACCAAGTTCGCAGAATCTTTCCACTCCTTCTTCGTTTCGTTCTCCACCAAAGTTTCTCTCTAATTTAAATCTTGCATACAAGGCGAGTCTATACATGAAGTCGCCTTGGTTCGCATATGTCATCAATCAAATACACAATTTCAGAGCTATTGTGATTTAAAAAGTGAGTATCGATCAAGGGCCGTAAAACGTAATACAGTCCCTGTTTTTTTTTCAGAACAGGAAACCCCAGACTATATCCCATTCATTAGTCTAGAACCATTTGTTTACAAATCTATCGTATCCTCCGCCTTTTCCGCAATCTTGCGCCAACCTGCCACCTCTAATGTGGCTCTAAGATCCCCATCGAAGCACAGGCACAAGATTAGGCAATTTTCCCCCCAATTTTAAATAACGGCATTCTATTATGGGCGATCGCCTGCGAGCACTCCGTCCTTATGCATTAAGTCTAGTTGCGTTTGTAAGCGCTATTTTCTTGCACTCTAGATCTACAAGGTGGATGTGCAGAATGGTATGCAATGCTGCTGTCGGGGTGCTTTTCACAGCTTCTGTTATACTATTTATTAGTAATCAGCATACCCAAACAAGGACTCCCCAGTGGAGGGTAGGCTTCAAAATCGCTGTAAATGTCCTCATCGAGAGTCTTCGAAAATTTGTCGGCTGGAGTTACTCCTAAATGTTTTGCACCATGCTTCTTCTGCAGGGTTACTCTTCCTAGCTTAGGGCTACCACAATTCATGGCCTGACACCTCCTAGTCAACAGAATATACTGATTTTCAGGTAGAAAAAAGAAAAAATATCATCTGAAAGTGAAAAATCCAAAGAATATATTAAGGACCAGGGCACCCCCCAATTTCGTTTAGACTACTCAAGTTCATATGAAACAAATATGTAAGAAAATCATGAAAAATAAACAAAAAAGGCAACATTTTTACAAAGTTTGTAGCAATTACGATTTTCTTGAAATTTTTACTTAAGTTATTAGGCCGTTCAGGATTTTACGCAAATAGCTTAGCATCATCACATTCAAACTGATGTAGTATATTTTTACAATATATAAATAAAATGTGTAGTTATACACTTGCTAGTCCACAACAACACACAACAAAATGTGGAAATGTAAAAATCAAAATCCAAACAGTTGTTCACGATTCATAATTTAAAAGATGTTATCACAGACCACATGGCTTCTTTTCTACGATTTGATCTTGAGCCATTACTAGGGCTGCCAGCTTGTCACTGGTTTGAGGGCTTATCCGAACTTCAGAGCGTCCAACTATGTACCTGGGCGGCTAGAATGCGTGCATTTCGCGGTATCTGAACAGAGCCGTTCTCTCACTCACCATGCGAGGTTAAGTTGGCCTTACCTTAAGTTGGTTGGCTATGGCATGGTTATGGCTAGGGCGTTATGGTATGGCACCATTGACGAATTACATTGATTTCCATAAGATTGGTTGGATCAGCTGTTTTATATGGATATGGCTACGTCAAGTTTAAACGGCCCTTATATTAAAGGGAGGTAACAAAACAACTAGGTTTACTCACAGATTCTAAAAGAACAAAACGTTTGCTGCTTCATTGTCACTAAGAAGATGAACAAATCGACGAAGCACCGAGTTCATGACTGGCGTTAACTGTTGGGACTAACCAAATAAACGGCTACCACTCTTCGATTCAGCAGGTACAATGGAGTTAAGTTGATGACGCCGAGCAATATAGGCACTTTGGAATAGGTGAAGGGACTTTTTCCAACCTTCGAAGGCAAGGCCTGAATCCAATGTGTGGTGAAATTTAAGGACACGCCAAACCGGTAGCAGAATCAGAACAGTAGTATACCGATTCTGCATTTAAAGGTGCGTCGCATACATCCGTCCTCTAAATTAACAAGAAGGCGAAGAAAATGTTGTACTGCATGTTGCATTGTAAGATTAATGCCCTTCAAAGTAGCGTCGAGCTATGTAACTCCTCTTTACAATTGAGGAGGGTTCGGTGTGGTTTTAATACACCATCCAAGGCTCTGATCCAAAAAAAAGGTGTCTGGAAATTTTTAAAATGTATTGTTACATCTATACAAACAAAGATTTTCCATTCTATTGGTATCTGCGGATAATCTTCGTACCCATCCCCAGGCTTTTTCAGCATTTAATAAATTGTATTTCTGACAACTAACGCAGTTTATGTCAAATACGTCAAAGTGGAACTACCTTGTTTTTTTTGCATTATGGTTTCCACTGATCGAGTTTCGTGTGAATTTTTAAAAATTGAAGAGTGTAAACAGAAGTGTGATAGTTGCATAAAATTGGTAGACTGCACACTTTCGAAACGACTAAATTTTTGTTTTTTTGCGTCACTGCATTCGTTTACATTTCGATACTTATAAAATCTATTCTATCAATTTAATTAGATTTAAGTTGTTTCCAAGGTTTTCAATATAAACTTTGATTAAAGCATAGCACATCCGGAAAATAGGAGACCTTGTGAATTGCCTATATGTTTATGTGAAAATGCGATCTAATACTATTTCTGGCAGGCAAAATTAGATTAATTTGAAAAATTGTTGTGCCTGAAGAAATTTAAGACCCCCAGCAGGTTAGGGGGTCAGAATATACCAGCGGTTGGTATGCTTGTTGTAAGAGGCGACTAAAATACCAAATAGATTCAAGGGGTTGTGTAGCGCAACCCTTTCAGGTTGCCAGCGCAATATATAATAGCTTCTCCAAACCCAATTGTCAACCTCACCTATCCGTGGCGAATCCTGTTTCACTAACAACCGAGGCTCTGACGACCCCGAATTCATCATGGATCTAGGGGGTGGAAGGGCGGTATGGCCTAGAAGGTCGTATGTCGTCATAACAAATCGTTCCCGAGATGGTCGGGCTCGGTACCGGAACGTACCGGATCTGCATCCGGCGAAGGACCATCAACATCGATAACACTCCCCAAGACCTTCGGGAAGTGTCCTATCGCTACAACAACAACGACAAATTTAAGTACAAATTTTTGTTCATTAAAATTTTGTTTAAAATGTTATTAATTTCCTTCCTTTTAAGTGACGTTTCGTTCGTTCAGATAATATTAAAAAATAACGATGGAACGGCTGAATCCATGATAAAAACACCTACGAGGTATATCCGTTATCTCTTCTAGTAGGCCATAATTTTTTACTGAAGTTTTTGTGCAATTTAATATTTACAAATAAACAATGTTAAATGTTCAAATTTGTTTTTGTTTGAGAAATAAACCCATATATGTAATTATTCTATATTGCTAATAGAAAATGCTCGCAATGAGTTTTGAATTCGAAATCAAAACAAGCTACCCTACAAAATTTTTGTGATTGTAGCAGCATAAGTGTGACAAGAAAAAATCTTAATTTAGGGATATTCGATTATTGAATACAAAAACAAAAACATTTAAACAACAATTTATCGGCACTCTGATGTTTGTGAGTGTACCTAGGCTGTAGTAGCAATATTAGAGTATTACATATACATATGAAGAAATAATAATATAGATATGTATGTGTACAATTGAGAAATTTAAAATTTTTCATTGCGGTAAAAGTTAGTAATGTCAGAAACGGGTTTATCTTGTAGGTGTTTTTATCATGGGTGAATCAATGGTATAAATATTACAACCCAGCCAGCATTTTTTGAAAATTTTGATCAAAAAATATTTAAATATCATACCCCAAGATGACTAAAAATGTTCAAACTTAAAAGGATTTTTTACTCGAAAATTAATATAACGTCGGGATAAAAATGTACCATAAATGTGATTATTCTTGAATAAACATTTACGATTCCTATTTCGAAACGCTTTTCATTCATACTTGATATCATTGTAAAATTGAGCTTTAATAGTTTTAGAGTAATATTTGATTGCTTTTCACAGTCATTTTCTGATCATATTTCAATCGGTTTTGGTTGAGATTTTTGAATCATTTTTGAATGCGATTGTCATGCATTTATTTTTCATATATTATTCAAAATAAGGTAAATAAATAAAAAAATTAAATTTAAGGCGCGATAACCTCCGAAGAGACCTAAGGCCGAGCTTCTCTTCCAATTTGCGTCGTGCTCCTCTTGATTTTCCCTACAAATTGGCCGGACGGGACCTACGTGTTTTATACCGACTCCGAACGGCATCTGCAAGGCAGATGAGATTTTCACTGAGAGCTTTTCATGGCAGAAACACACCCGGAGCGCTTTTCAAGCACTGCCGAGGGGCGACCCCGCTTAGAAAAATTACCTTCTAATTGAAAAACCTTATTTCTAAAATTTTGATGTTGCTTTGCCCTCAATTTTTGAGATATCTTGATAAAATTTGGTGAGCGGGTGTATTTGGGTGTCCGATTAGACATTTGTCGGAACCGGCCGGATCGGACCACTATAGCATATATCCTTCATCCAACCGATTTTTCAGAAAAAGAGGATTTTTGTCATATCTTACTCAATTTAACAGATCGAAGCTTCAAACTTCACCATATAATTTCGTATATTGCACATATTGTAGCCTGAAAAAATTGATGAGATCGGTCGTATATATATAGTATATATCCCCCACAACCGATTGTTCAGATAAGAAACTTTTCGTAATTACTGCCCTATTTTAAGAGCTAGAGGCTTCAAATTTCAACGAATGCTTACGTATATAGCATATATTGTTGTCTGAAGAAATCATAAAGATCGGTGGTATATATAGTATATATATGGTGGTATATATAGTATATATATTAGTCCGGATTGATTTGTGGGGAGGCAAAAAATCGCCCATTGCTCTATGAAAATTATATTCTAGGGATCAAAATAAGAAACTTTGCCGAAGGAACCATACCTTTAAAACGAATTCTGATGTCACCCTTTTGGGTCGTAGGGGCAAATTTTGAAAAATCCCACTTTGAAATGCCTATGTTTTTTTTCTTTTTGGAGTTTATTTTTCTCTTTAGAAATTTATTTAGTCCATTATATTGGTAACTCATTTTTTTGCCATATACATAAAAACCGATTTCAAAACTTTTCGAAATATTTTTTCACTTATTTCATAAGCATTTTATTTTTTTGGTATTAAAAAAAAATGAAAATGTCAAACCAACAATTTTTTTTGTTTTTACTTTGGTGTGGTATTTCCACAAAGTTTAAGAGAGTGATTTTAAAATGTTTTTTTCAAAAAACCATTATGGCCGCCAAGAAGAGTAAATGGTTTTACCTGGTAATATTTATACCATGGGTGAATCAATTGTTTGCCACAAATTTTACTTCTGCCACTGAAATTGATTATGAAAAATTTTAGTTACATTTCCTACTTGATACAATTTTTATGCCAAATGCACAAAACTGAAAATTCACCCTATTTAAATTATTTCACTCAATATTGATCGGATATGCATATTTGAAGAAAAAAATTTAGTATTAATAAATTGATAGATTAGAGGCGAATATAAAATATTTGATTAAGTGTCCTCGTTAGTAATCCGAGTCGAGGCACATAAAACTACGTGGTGATATTCGAAGTATCATGTAGCTCAAAATATATTTATTGAGATAATATCTCATAGTTAATTTGTATTTGAGTCCTTTCCTAATTAAAGTTTTGTTTAAACTTATAACAGAATTAAAAATTTGTTTTAAACGTAAATTTATATCACTTAAAATTTAGTACATAATTACACAACTTAAAATTTTTGTATTATTATTGATTTAATATAATCTTTATCGGTTTTATATTATTGCTATTAAAAGAATAATATTTTTACCGATCAGCCCTTGCGTAACACTTTTTATTTGGGTCACACCTAAAGTACTAATATTCAAACTGTTAAACTAATAATGACTCGAACTGTGGTCTCAAGCATTTTTGTTCAAAAGTGCACACGAAGGCGATACGATGGCAACTGCGGTCAAACCTGTTGCGCGGTGTTACTTATTTAATAAGGACAACATTGCAAGGAAACACACTCGAACAACGGTGCATATCGCGAAGAAGAAAAATGTGTACATTGTAGGTGGATAGGAGTTTCTGTTGATAGTGAAAGGGGAGTAGAAAGGAATATCCCATGTGCATAATATAATAATCTACTAGTATGTATTGCTAATACTACCAAGCATAATGCCAAATGGAATGGGGGAGGGCAAACATATTTTTGTTTTAAACAACCATAAGCATTCCAAATCCCTAACCTAATCCAGAGTTGAGGGTAGTGCATTAAATCGCGCAGGTTACGGGCGGAAAACGGGCAAAAACCGGAAGGTCGTGCTTCAAATTGCTACACTCGTCATGACTATCCACTCATATCTTTTGATTGATGAGAGTAAGGCCGGCTTAACTTACAACTGTTAACACGCTGTAAGTTAAAAATATCTGAAATTGTTGCTTCGCTTTATATTCCACAAAATTTGTGAAGCAATATGTTTGTGCGGCCATACATTGAACTGATACTGATCCTTCTCCGTGGGACGAGATACATGAGTTTTTTTTTTTTCAGTTAAATAAATAAAAAGTGCCGTCTTTAGCTTTAACATTAAAGTACGTGTATTTAGAATATGATATGAAAAAGGTTACATTAAAAACTTAAGCGCATGCGTCGGCGTTTCTTTGCCATTTCATCTAAAACTTCATCAATGGTAACAATTTGATCACGGTGGATGCTTAGTGATGCACAGCCATTCAATCGATTTTCACTTATCGTGTTTCTCAAATAGTTTTTAATCAGCCTAAGAGTTGAAAAAGATCTCTCGTTCGTTGCCATTGTTACTGGAAGCGTACACAAGATTTTCAACAACATGTGAACATTAGGAAAAGCCACAGAATCGCATTCCTGTAATATTAATCAAAGATAAATTGATAAAAAAAAACCGAAGTACCTCCTTCAGGAATAAGTAGAATTCATGCTTTTTGAACCTGTGCAAGAGATCTAACGTATAGGTACATATATAGAATTCAAAAGAAAGAAAATGATCAAAAAGAAAAAAATTGAATTTAAAAAAGTCATATCTACACGGAAAAAACACTAATGTGTTTTTTAAATTTTAAAATGTGAAAAACACATTATTTTTCATTTATCTAATAATTTGAATTTTACATTTTTGAAATGCGTCTTTGACATGCAAAAAAATGTAGATATTACATTAGAATAATGTGTTTTCCACATGGAAAATAATATAAAATTTGCATTATATTTCAAAATAGGAAATGTGTTCTTCAAAAAAATGCTGTAAATTTAACATTCTTTAAATGTTAAAAATATTTGCCTTTTCATTCCGATGAATGTAATCGCTGTTGAGGCAAACGAGCCAACGCCTGAATTGATTATATTCACGCATGCAATAAGTTGGTTGATTTTAAATCAATGTCGATTATGTTCGTTTAAGCGAGTTGGATCATTGAACACGATCATGTTGCCGAACTTAGTTGTGTTCGATTTTTGCTGTTCTCTGATATGTATGAAGATGGTCGTTAGGCAAATTTACAAGGAAACTTCTTTATGAAATTATAGTAAAAGTTGACATGTACATTTGTATATTTAATAAATTGCAGAATTATTATGAAACAGAATATGATTAAAATATTGTAACGAATTTACTGAAATTCCGCTTATTCCCAATCCTCTGCTAACGTTCGAATCGCTAAACTGTTGAATAAATAACTACAATATTGAATAATGCAAAAATGGCCTTTATTAAAGTACTTCACAATAACACTTATACTTCGCAACCAATAGCGTGCTTAAACAAAACTGATTCTCGTGACTCTACTGTTGCTGCCTTTTATACTCTGTGATTTCTTGTTCGGATACTTCTAGGCGCTTCCATTTCTAGAATTTACTAGGTGTATGTGTGAGTGATACTAGCACAATTATCATTGCCTACTTTTGGGAGCATCTCAGATAAGATATGTGCATGTGTTTGTGCGTCTCTTCTCCGCTGCGTGTACGTATATATGTGTAGATATAATGATTAATTTGGGTATGTGCATGCAAGTCACTGCTTAGCATCGGCTTAGAGATGATAGTGTCCCTTAGTGTTGCTAATATTCGTCACAATATATAAGTGTTCACTTCGTACATACATATAAAAAATATAATATCACCAACAAAGTAAATTTTTTTTCGATTAGATTTATTCATTCTTTCAATAAGTTTTTTACATATATGTATACAATAGGAACTTAACTTAAAAAATTATTAAAAAATGAAAGAAAGTTAAGGCATTCAGTAAAATAGTATGCAATTTTAGTATTGAATGCCGTCACAAATTAAGATTAATGAACATGTACGATATGTGTGAGTTGAAGGTAAAGATAATCCATAAGTTCAATGAGTTAAATAATGAAAAAAATAAAGCATTTAAAATAACAATTTTGGTTTCAGTTCACTAAGTGACAGGGTTCAGCAAAGTTTTGATCTCGTCGTGTGACAGCTCTAATAAAAATGATTTAACATTTTTTAAAAATTCTCGCAAATTCCTAATGGCACGCATAGTCGCAGGTATCTTATTGAAGACTTTACAAGAAACGATAGTAAAGAAGTTATTAAAATGAGTAGTACGAGAAGTGGGAACAACAACAAGTCCCAGTGAGTTTTGCCTTAAGTTATAATTATCAGAGACGAGGCTGTGTAAATACCCACAGCGAATAAAAAATATTTTTAACGTTTTATAATAGTACATGTGTTTTACCGGAAGAATTTTCATTTCCCTGAATAAGTCCATCCTGTGGTGAAAACGGTTAACGTTGCATATCTTCCTTATGAAAAATTTTTGAGTAATAAGAAGTTGCTGGATATTATTGTGAGAAGCACCCCCCAACAGCATATGCCATATTGAAGCCTTGAGTGTACCAACACGTAGTAGATTGTTCTAAGCGTTGCGTTTGAACATATCTTCCTCAGACTATAAAAATAGCGAACTGTGGATCGCATGTAGGACTTCAGGCGAGAAATATGTGTTGACCAACTTAAGGATTGGTCCACATAAATTCCCAGATATTGGAAGACTTTAACTCTTTCAATTGGAAAACACTTGTCGCTACAAGTTGTTCCAGAATTATACCACATTCCAGAGCACAACAAATTGTTTAGAGCAAAATGTTCGCAGTCAGTGGCGTGGAATATAATATCAATATCGGGAGAGGTTTTTGAATGTAAATCGAAATACATCATCTGTGTTTTCCTGCTAACAATCATTTTATGTGTAGCAAACCACACTCTCAACAGATGAACATCATAGTTGACACCTGCTACCAAATCTAGATAGTTCGTTGAACTATAGGCTATAGCAAGGTCATCTGCAAACGCGGTAACCTTCCCAAAAAAGGGCAAGGAAAATAAGGAATTCAAATAAACTAAGAACAATGTCGGACCTAAGACAGAACCTTGGGGTACTCCCAGGTTAATAGTAACAGAATCACTGAAACAACTGCCAACCTTAACTTTTTGCGCTCTTCCTGATAAGTAAGATTTCAACCAGTTATACATAAAGCCACGAAAGCCCACGCAATGTAATTTATTTAACAAGATTTGGTGATCTACCATATCAAATGCTTTCGTGATATCTACGAATAGGCCAGCACAGTTCTTTTTATACTCAGTTGAGCAGCGCTCACAGAGTATATTAAGTTTGATTGGGTAACGGTTGGTTGTACATATATAAAGGAATCGAGATAGATATAGACTTCCATATATCAAAATAATCAGGATCGAAAAAAAATTTGATTGAGCCATGTCCGTCCGTCCGTCCGTCCGTTAACACGATAACTTGAGTAAATTTTGAGGTATCTTGATGAAATTTGGTATGTAGGTTTCTGAGCACTCATCTCAGATCGCTATTTAAAATGAATGATATCGGACTATAACCACGCCCACTTTTTCGATATCGAAAATTTCGAAAAACCGAAAAAGTGCGATAATTCATTACAAAAGACAGATAAAGCGACGAAACTTGGTAGATGGGTTGAACTTATGACGCAGAATAGAAAATTAGTAAAATTTTGGACAATGGGCGTGGCACCTCCCACTTTTAAAAGAAGATAATTTAAAATTTTGCAAGCTGTAATTTGGCAGTCGTTGAAGATATCATGATGAAATTTGGCAGGAACGTTACTCCTATTACTATATGTACGCTTAATAAAAATTAGCAAAATCTGAGAAGGACCACGCCCACTTTTAAAAAAAAATTTTTTTTTAAGTAAAATTTTAACAAAAAATTTTATATCTTTACAGTATATAAGTAAATTATGTCAACATTCAACTCCAGTAATGATATGGTGCAACAAAATACAAAAATAAAAGAAAATTTCAAAATGGGCGTGGCTCCGCCCTTTTTCATTTAATTTGTCTAGGATACTTTTAACGCCATAAGTCGAACAAAAATTAACCAATCCTTTTGAAATTTGGTGGGTGCATAGATTTTATGACGTTAACTGCTTTCTGTGAAAATGGGCGAAATCGGTTGATGCCACGCCCAGTTTTTATACACAGTCGTTCGTCTGTCCTTCCGCATGGCCGTTAACACGATAGGTTAGGTTAGGTTGGGTGGTAGCTTCCCTGATAGAGGAAGCTCACTTGGACAACATGACGGACCGTTGTGATACCACATATAATAAACTAAACTAACGGTGACGTAGATATAACTACTTAGAGAATCGTTGGGTAGCAACGATAAAGTTCCGAATGATCCCGATCTCAACCTTGGATAGCTCCTCGGGAGATCCAAGTGAGTCACGACCGAAATACTTTCGCCTAGTTCTGGCAAAAGCTGGGCAGTCAAGCATAAAGTGATTTGGTGATTCCACCTCATCATCCTCCATACAGCTGCAGCAGGATGGGGTTTCCAATATATTGAGACGTACCGCATGGATACCCATGGGACAGTGCCCTGTCAAAGCCCCAATGACCATTGATAGGTGAGCCTTAGTGAACCCAATTATTTCAGCAGACCTCCTGCCATCCACTTTCGGCCAGAAAGATCTTGATATCCTACAAGACGTAGTGTCCGCCCAACGTTTGCTGAGCTGACTCGAGGCCCAGCTATGGAAGAGCAATCCACAGGTGGCTAGCGGAATCCCGAAATCCCTACAGCCATCTTCATCCGGTTCAGTTGTACCGATTCGGGCTAAGAGATCCGCTTGACAGTTACCCGGAATATCACTATGGCCCGGGACCCAGATAATCTTAATTGTAAAATAATTCGATGCAATCGCAAGTGTGGTCAGGCACTCCCAGACCACCCTCGATCGCACTGTAGTTGAGCTCAAGGCCTTTATAGCCGCTTCGCTATCAGAGTAGATGTTAAATTCCCTAACCGTAGTAGCGCTGGATAGCATTTCATCCACCGCATCCTTAATCGCAGCAACTTCCGCTTGGAATACACTGCAGTGATCAGCCAACTTAAACTTGCGGCTTACATTTAGCTCTTGACAAAAGACCCCCCCGCCAACCTTTCCGTCCAACTTCGACCCATCCGTGAACAAGTTAACCGGTCCCATGCCCCAGATAATTCCTCTACTCCACTCCTCCCTCGGGGGAATGACTGGGGTGAAGGTTGTATAGGGAGCGGCCACCGGCATGCAATAGTCCGTCCTGTCCGGGATAAAGTCGAAACTAGTAAGAAGGCTAGAGTGTCCGAAATCAGAAAGCATATAACCAATATCACGAAGCCTGACCAACGACCGGGCCGCGGCTGCCTTTCCCGCAATATCTACTGGATGTATATTCAGCATGACATTCAGTGCCAAGGTAGGTGTTGTTCTCATAGCGCCGTTAACACGATAACTTGAGCAAAAATCGACATATCTTTAATGAACTTATTTCACGTGATTACTTGAACTCGCTTTATCTTGGTATGAAAAATGAACGAAATCCGACTATGACCACGCCCACTTTTTCGATATCGAAAATTACGAAAAATGAAAAAAATGCCATAATTCTATACCAAATACGAAAAAAGGGATGAAACATGGTAAGGTAATTGGATTGTTTTATTGACGCGAAATATAACTTTAGAAAAAACTTTATAAAATGGTTGTAACACCTACCATATTAAGTAGAAGAAAATGAAAAGTTCTGCAGGGCGAAATAAAAAACCCTTAAAATCTTGGCAGATATTACATATATAAATAAATTAGCGGTATCCAACAGATGATGTTCTGGGTCACCCTGGTCCACATTTTGGTTGAAATCTCGAAAACGCCTACACATATACAACTACCACCAATCCCTTTTAAAACTCTCATTAATACCTTTAATTTGATACCCATATCGTACAAACATATTCCCAAGTCACCCCTGGTCCACCTTTATGGCGATATCTCGAAAAGGCGAACACCTATAGAACGAAAGCCCACTCCCTTTTAAAATACTCATTAACTTCTTTCGTTTGATACCCATATTGCACAAACGAATTCTGGAGTCACCCCTGGCCCACCTTTATGGCGATATCTCGAAACGGCGTCCACCTATGGAACTTAGGATTACTCCCTTTTAGAATACTCATTAACACCTTTCATTTGATACCCATATCGTACAAACGCATTCTAGAGTCACCCCTGGTCCACCTTTATGGCGATATCTCGAAAATGCGACCACCTATACAACAACCACCACTCCCTTTTAAGACCCTCATTAATACCTTTAATTTGATACCCGTATCGTACAAACAAAGTTTAGTCACCCCTGGTCCACCTTTAATGCGATACCTCGAAAAGACGTCCACCTATAGAACTAAGGCCCACTCCCTTTTAAAATACTCATTAACTTCTTTCGTTTGATACCCATATTGCACAAACGAATTCTGGAGTCACCCCTGGCCCACCTTTATGGCGATATCTCGAAACGGAGTCCACCTATGGAACTAAGGATTACTCCCTTTTAAGATACTCATTAACACCTTTCTTTTGATACCCATATTGTACAAACAAATTCTAGGGTCACCCCTGGTCCACCTTTATGGCGATATCTCGAAACGGCGTCCACCTATGGAACTAATGATTACTCCCTTTTAGAATACTCATTAACACCTTTCATTTGATACCCATATCGTACAAACGCATTCTAGAGTCACCCCTGGTCAACCTTTATGGCGATATCTCGAAAATGCGACCACCTATACAACAACCACCACTCCCTTTTAAAACCCTCATTAATACCTTTAATTTGATACCCATATCGTACAAACACATTCTAAAGTCACCCCTGGTCCACCTTTATGGCGATATTTCGAAACGGCATCCACCTATAGGACTAAGGCCCACTCCCTTTAAAAATACTCATTAACACCATTCGTTTGATGCCCATATTGTACAAACAAATTCTAGGGTCACCCCTGGTCCACCTTTGTGGCAATATCTCGAAACGGCGTCCACCTATGGAACTAAGGATTACTCCCTTTTAAAATACTCATTAACACCTTTCATTTGATACCCATATCGTACAAACGCATTCTAGAGTCACCCCTGGTCCCCTTTATGGCGATATCACGAAACGGCATCCACCTATAGGACTAAGGCCCACTCCCTTTTAAAATACTCATTAACACCATTCGTTTGATGCCCATATCGTACAAACAAATTCTAGAGTCAACGCTGATCCACCTTTATGGCTATATCCCTAAATGGCGTCCACCTATAGAACTATGGCCCACTCCCTCATAAAATACTCATTAGTGCCTTTCATTTGATACACATGTCATATAAACACATTCCAGGGTTTCCCTCGGTTCATTTTCCTACATGGTTATTTTCCCTTATGTTGTCACCATAGCTCTCAACTGAGTATGTAATGTTCGGTTACACCCGAACTTAACCTTCCTTACTTGTTTTTGTCTAACTCGCTATATATAAAGGAACAAAAGTTCAAGAGGGCATCTTCGTTGGAAAGTCCACATCGGAAACCAAATTGCATCGGGCTGAAAAAATTTTTGTTGTTAAGAATTTCAAGAATTCTACGTTTAACAAGCTTTTCAAAAGTTTTCGAGATGGAAGAGAGTAAAGAAATTGGTCGGTAATTATTTATATATTTTTTGTCACCCTTTTTAAATAAGGGAATGACTACAGCACATTTCAAGTCAGTAGGAAAAATTCCAGAAAAGATGCTTTTGTTAAATACGTAGCAGAATTATAAAGAAATTTATTAACATATACATAAAACATCAAATATTTGAATTGTAATGACCTAAAAAATCAAATGATCCGTAGACAAACCCCCGCCCCCCGTCTCTACGCCCCTTGTCACACCTATTCGATGGGGCGAAGCACTGCTACAACAACAACAACTCCGAGTGTTTGCCATATGACTGCCGAGGGGCGACTTCGCATAGAAAACCTTATTTTACTTGAAAAAACTTGTTTCTAAATTTTTGATGTTGGTTTGCCCGAGTCGTGAACCCGAACCACGTCGGCCGCCAAGCTCTTAATTAATGGTAATTACCCAACTCCATAACTCGTTATTTGAGTGCGAATGTACATATTTTTGCCATGAGAAGCTTATCAGTGAAAAAGTTTGGAGTCGGCGTAAAACAATTTGTACGAAAAATTAAAAGGAGTATATTCGAGTTCTGATACTACAGCAGAGCATCCTCCGACTTGTATTGTTGCGATATTATTGCACGCTATGAACTTAATCCCACTGAACCAAAACCTAAATCCTTTGGCGTTCATACTCTCTCTAATAAGGCAAATTGCCCTTAGCTTCTTTCCTTTCTGACTTACAGCTTCGCAATTGTTGCTTTCTCGTTTTTAGGGTAACTCTGCCTTCCATAGTGGATTTATATTACCCTGAGAATGAATGCTCTTCGCTTCTTAAAAGCAGGCTGATAGCCTTAAATTCTGCTCGTAGCTTGTTGCTCATACCGATTGCCGTAGCGACGACTCCTCAGTGTTTTTGTCAGCGTCTTCATGCTCACCCTCACGGTCTGTGGAGTAGACTGCCGATGCTAAGTGCGGACCACTTCTTAATGCTGCCCAGTACTGTAGGAGGGTCTATTTACTCTGGGTCTGGTTCTTATGCCCGGTTTTTCAGTGTGAGGTTAAACTACAGTTAAAGTTAGAAGGAAAAAAAATCGAGATAAGAATGAAAAATGGGAATTTTTAGGGACATATTTCAGCCCATGACCGCCGCCGTGCTGTGATCCTACCGTGACCCACTTACCACACCGAAGATCCTTAGAAACAAGTTTTTTCAATTAGAAGAAGGTTTTTCCAAGCGGGGTCGCCCCTTGACATTGATTGGAAGCTCTCCGAGTATATTTCTGCAATGAAAAGCTGCTCAGTGAAAACTCCTCTGCCTAGCAGATGCCGTTCGGAGTCGGCATAAAACAAGTAAGTCTCGTCCTGCCAATTTGTAGGAAAATTAAAAGGAGCACGACACAAGTTGGAAGAAACGCTCGGCCTAAAATTTCTTCGGAGGTTATCGCGCCTTACATTTATTTATTTTTTTATTTGCAGCCCATTTGCTGTTACATTTGTAGAAAAATGTAAAATCTAATCAATGTTTTGGTCCTTAATTTCTCTTTGTCCCCCAAGTTTGAGGTCCGACGAAAATTCGCTCTTTTATTTTGGCGTCGCTTAAATGTGAAATTTTACTTCGCAAGTATTTGAAGTCTGGTCCATCTTCGTTGAGAGGCTTAACAAAGTTCTTCATTAACCCCAATTTAATATGCAATTGAGGGAGAAGGATTTTATGAGGATCGACTATAGGCAGATATTTAACGTTCCTTTCTCCAGGAAATACTTCAGAGTAGTCTACAAGTGACTAACAGGGGTAGCGTCCCTAAATATGTTGGTCCAATTTTAAGCAATGGTGCTTGATATCACATTGAGTTCTGAGCATGATATATCGGGCTATGAATGGAGGGTACACCATGACAGGCCATCCTTCTCAGACCAGTTCATAGCATAAAGAGGGTAGAGAAGGGGAAACCTTCAGAAACCCTAGAGCAACGGACTGGTACAAATTTCAGAAAGATGTATCAGGAAGGCTGGGGCAGCCTAAAGAGGTTGCCAGCGTAGAGGAGTTGGAGGAGTGCAATAACTTCTTATCAAAGGCGTTGACAACTGCATACAACAGAGCTTGTCCTTTGAGAAGATTCAAGGGGAGAGCAAAGCATCCATGGTGGAGTAAGGAGCTGAGTCTTCTTAGCGGGCAGGTAAAAAAGATTTTTAAGCTGGAAAAAGTTACGGAAAGCGAGGAGTGCTGGGACGAATGCAGAGATCTGGTGAGGATCTATAAGCGTGAAATCAACAGGTCAAAGCGGTTTTCATTGAAGAATTTCTGTGCCGACATGGATCGCTCCAGCGGAACCGCTAGACTGAAAAAAGTATTCAAGGTTCGAATCGAGCTCAAGGCCAGAACAATAATTTTTTTCTAATGATAATTATTGTTATTTTTTAATTTTTCTAAATTTGAAAAATTGTATTTTGTTTTTGGAATAGTAAGTAGAAAATTTTTCGGACAACCTGCCATAGCTGCGCAGATAGATCCATTTCGAAGGGTGCTAAGCCTTCATCAAAGGAAATGAATAATAGAATGAGAAAATACATATAGAAGAAAAGAAAAAGTTTATTGAGCATTTTCTTATGATCATGATACCTTTCTTAAAGGTTAAGTTGTGTGAGAAGTTGTCGCTTTTTGGTGGCAATTTCGTAATTCAGCTACAAATTTATATATTATACGTTATGCTAAGATGTAAGTTAAATTTTTATTATCGAAATAATAATTAAATTCAAAACATAAAAAAAAATCTTTTCATTCAATGGTTACCTATAAGTTTTGTAGTAAGTATACAATTTCTTCAAGTTTAGCAAAATGCAACCTAAATTACAAATGGAAACACATTCATATACCTACATATGTACATACACCTAACTAAACTCATATTGACTTATCAAAAAATATCCAAACTACAAAATCGTTAACAAAGGCAAAACCAACAAACATTTGCACATATTTGTACAAATGTCGTTTAATATACATATGTACCTCTACCGCACTAACCCCTCTTCTAACATGCAACATACATACATACATTCCTTCAACCAACCACTAAAATCTGTATCATTTTTACTTATTTGCAAATGAAATAAATTCGTGAGGAAGAAAGAAATGTTGCAACATAGCTTCTTGCAAAAGTCCAAACATTTCATTCATAAAGATGCTTCCTCTTGAATGTTGATTCATAAAAATGCTTCTTCTTTACTTCCAAAAACTTCATGATGAAATTTTGCAACACAGCATTCTTACAAAGTCATCAAAAGTCCAATTTTGTGATTTTTATAATTTCCAACTTGACTTCATATTAGGGGCTTTCACTAAACCGCGCATATGAAGCTAAGTTACTTTATTTCAGATATTTATTTAGAAATATGCAAGCAAGGTTTAGCTGAGATGTTCACTTTACCAAGTGAATGCAATGTATGGTTTAGGTGCGGTGTTACTACACAAAGCTTTCCAAATGTAAAACGAAGGAAAAAGGTAAAGTATTTTAATATAAAACAAAGTTATCTTTAAAAATTAAAGATTTTTGCAAAGCAATAATGATTAAACGGTCATACGGCTGTGTGGAAGTAAGTATTTCGGAAAAGGTGTATCACCCAAAGAAGCATAGCTATCGCACAGCAAAGATGTATAAAAAATAATACATAAATTACCCCCTATTATGCGAATAAATTAAAATAAATTTTTTTTTTTTTAATATTTATGTAAAGTGCATAATTTCGCGGGTTCACCGCTTCATATTTTTCATCTTTTATATGGATACGCTTATTATATTCTTGCCATGATTTTATGCGGCAATGTTGCTGTTGCGGTTGAAGATTTCTAGTTTGCCCTCTTATGGCACAAATTCGCACTGACACGTCGATGTCAAAATTTGCATTTGTTGCTATTTTTCTTTCTTTAACGAGCATATTTGCGCTAATTTTATAATGTAATATACAAAAGAAGGTTGCGAACAGTCTTTCCAGAATAGTATGGATGAATTAAATAGCCTTATTGCTAAAAGCAGCTAGAATTTAGTTAATTGTAGCAATTATTTAATTCCCTTTTTTGTCTCCCGTTTTCTGAAAGCTGTAAAAGGGCAGCACTTTTGACACCCGACAACTTTGCCAGCCCTTCGTATTCGATTGTATTCGCCATTCGTATACGTAAATTTGTATTTATAAATATTATAAATAGATATATGTATATGTTCAATGGCAGCTGACACATGTCCATATGTACATATATTTAAATGCAGCCATGCAACCACCCCCAAATCCCAATGAAAACGCTTAATTCGTATTGTTGCGAATAAAATAATTACATTTTTATTTATTATAAGTACATACATACATATGTACTTTATGCAATGTATGTCAATTTTAGTGACCAATAATATGGTTTGCCGTCGGCAAATGCAACACCTCCCCTTGATTAAGTAAATTGTAATATGGTATAATTTATTTATTTAAGTTAAAATTTTCAATATTGCATAAATATTGAACATAAATTGTGCATAAATATTTTAGTAATTTGTAAAAAAATATTAACATGCTATTTTGCATGAAATCGCATTTTGTAAGCATTTGGACAAAGTTAACAAAACTTCAAAAAGCTCAAATGCAGAAAATAACTCAATGTCTAAATGTCACTCATTTTGACTTATTCTCTACTTAATTTTCGTCAGGCGAAACAAAAAATATGAGACAAGAAATTACGAAAAATAGGAAGAGACGGAATGGCCGAGCCCATGAAATAGGTACATTGGGAAATTGCAATTCTGCCCGACATTGTCATCTGGTGTCTCTTATTATCTATCCTCTTTGTCAGTACGCTTTAGGCATGCTGCGCTAACCATTTAGCTATACAGCGGTGGTTTGTTTGACTGGCAAATTTGCTACTTCTATTCCTTTTTACCAATTATATTTATTCAGTGTTGCGCCATCTGGTGCAAATCACTGGTAATGCTGGATTTTTGTTTATTGTCAATTACTTTGTTTGACATTCCCAAGTGCTCATGGTTTATTAACAATTTTTTTTTGTTTTTATCGGCCTATTGATAAATCATTCAAGGTTCGAATCGAGCTGCAGTCAAACAAACCACCGCTGTATAGCTAAATGGTTAGCGCAGCATGCCTAAAGCGTACTGATGATGAAGGCTTAGCACCCTTCGAAATGGATCTATCTGCGCAGCTATGGCAGGTTGTCTGAAAAATTTTCTACTTACTATTCCAAAAACAAAATGCAATTTTTCAAATTTAGAAAAATTAAAAAATAACAATAATTATCATTAGAAAAAAATTATTGTTCTGGACTTGAGCTCGATTCGAACCTTGAATGATTTATCAATAGGCCGATAAAAACAAAACCAATTGAAAAAGTATTATCTAAAGGAGATGCATTCCAGGGACTGATGGACGACGGGGAATGGTCACACAGTAGTGAAGAGTCCCTTGAGGTACTACTTAACACACACTTCCCATCAGGAGACGATGCGGAAGAGTTATGTAATGTATGACAAAAGACCAAAATTGAATGGGCAATAAAAACGTTTGATATGTTCAAATCGCCGGGCCCAGATGGGATATTTCCTGCTATACTGCAGAAGCCGGTGAATGATTATAGAATAATCTTTGAGGGTTGCATAAACCTGAACCACGGCCGGCAATCTTGGAGAACGGCTCGAGTAGTCTTCATACCGAAAGCGGGAAACGCCAGTCATCTGCACCCGAAAGACTACTGGACTATTAGTTTGACATCTTTTCTACTCAAAACTCTAGAGAGATTAATACTCTTAGATGTGTATATAAAATCAAAAATGAGCGAGGAATTATTCTCTTCAGCACAATATGCTTGATACTGCATTGCATAGGGTGGTTATGAATATAGAGAAGGCCCTGGAACACCTGGAATATACCCTAGGTGTTTTTCTGGACATTGCCGGAGCTTTCAACAATGTCTCGAAATCGAGGCAACGAAATCTGTAAACAGAGGAACGCCACAGGATGGGGGATTGGGGATCGGGATTCCCGGGACTCGATGCCATAGGTTAAGTTCATGATCGAGCGTAATCGCATCGCGCGATGCGACGAGAATCGCTGTTAGCGATCAATTATATTAGTGCATATGGAGATGTTTATGACAAAGCGATTTAGCGTAAAGCGAATTGAGCGATTACAAGCGACAAAAGCGACGAAAATTTGCAACCAAAATATTTTGATTTAGTTGAGCGAAATTAGCGAAACAATATGGATGTTTTTATTGAAAAGATACGTGACAAGCAGTGTTTGTGGAATTTGCGTCATGCAGTTTACCACAATCGCGATTGGATGCACTTCATATTTTTTTCTTATGTATGTATACTTTTTAAATATTTTTTTCGTAACAAATAGCCATTTTCTAATAATGAAATTTTACGAGTTAATGTACACTGCCACAACGTGAATAAAAAGATGTTGAGTTATATTGTTGGGCGTTCCATCGCTTGCGATTTCGCTCTACTATAAACACTCAATCGCCAGCGATAACGCTAGCGAAAATGTAACAAGCGATGGAGAGTTTCTCGTCGCATCGTGCGATGCGATTACGCTCGATCATAAACTTAGCCTTAGTGGGTATCCACCAATCTATTGATCATATGATTTTCTTTGAGCATTTTACAAATAGATGGTTGAATTTAAATAAATGCAATTTAATAAATATACGAGAGTTTGTTTATTTCATAACGTCTCTTTTAATTTTTCATATAGGGATGATGAAGTCGACACCATGCTCCTAGCATCTTCGAAGTAGGTAATAAAGGGCACAAGAGATTTGAATGTATGGTTTGATAAACCTTAAAAGACATGCATGTCTCTTCTATTCTCTTTATAAATAAATAAATGCAAAGTGCGATAATCTCCGAAAGGATTTTAGGCCGAGCTTTTATTGGAATTTGCGTCGTGCTCCTTTTCAAGTTTTCCTACAAATTGGCTGGACGGGACCCACATGTTTTACGCCGACTACGAACGATTTAATCAAATTTTATATTGGAAATCATAGAAACAACTCAAATCTTTAAATTTTACGTGAGTGCGAGACCATTGTGAGTTTGCCAATTGTTTTAATGTTTGTTTTTTATACTCAGCTGAGCAGAGCTCACAGAAAATATTAACTTTGTTCGCATAACGGTAACCCGTAACGGCATAAACTAATCGAGATAGATATAGACTTCTATATATCAAAATAATCTGGGTGAAAAAAGAAATTCATTTAGCCATGTCCGTCCGTCCGTCCGTCTGTAAACACGATAACTTGAGTAAATTTTGAGGTATCTTGATGAAATTTGGTATGTAGGTTCCTGGACGCTCATCTCAGATCGCTTTTTAAAATGAACGAAATCGGACTACAACCACGCCCACTTTTTCGATATGGAAAATTTCGAAAAACCGAAAAAGTGCGATAATTCATTACCAAAGACGGAGAACGCGATAAAACTTAGTAGGTGCGTTGACCTTATGACGCAAAATAGAAAATTAGAAAAATTTTGGACAATGGGCGAGGCACCGCCCACTTTTAAAAGATGGTTATTTAAAAGATTTGCAAGGTGTAATTTGGCAGTCGTTGAAGATATCATGATGAACTTTGGTAGGCACGTTACTCCTATTACTACATGTGTGCTAAATAAAAATTAGCGAAAACGGATGACGAACACGCCCACTTTTAAACAAAATTTTTTTTAAAGTAAAATTTTAACAAAAAATTTAATATCTTTACAGTATAAAAGTAAATTATGTCAACATTCGACTCCAGTAATGATATGGTGCAACAAAATACAAACATAAAAGAAAATTTCAAAATGGGCGTAACTCCGCCCTTTTTCATTTAATTCGTCTAGAATACTTTTAATGCCATAAGTCGAACAAAAATGTACCAATCCTTGTGAAATTTGGTAGGGACATAGATTCTATGACGATAACTGTTTTCTGTGAAAATACGCGAAATCGGTTGAAGCCACGCCCAGTTTTTATACACAATCGACCGCCTGCCCTTCCACTCGGCCGTTAACACGATAACTTGCGAAAAAAACGATATATCTTAACTAAACTTAGTTCACCTACTTATCTGAAGTCACTTTATCTCGGTGTAAAATATGGCCGAAATCCGACGATGATCACGCCCATTTTTCTGATATCGAAAATTACGAAAAATTAAAAAAATGCCATAATTCTGTACCAAATATGAAAAAAGAGATGAAGCATGGTAATTGGATTGGTTTATTGACGCAAAATATAACTTTAGAAAAAACTTTGTAAAATGGGTGTGACACCTGCCATATTAAGTAGAAGAAAATGAAAAAGTTCTTCAGGGCGAAATCAAAAGCCCTTGGAATCTTGGCAGGAATACTGTTCGTGGTATGACATATATAAATAAATTAGCGGTACTTGACAGAAGATGTTCTGGGTCACCCTGGTCCACATTTTGGTCGATATCTCGAAAACGCCTTCACATATACAACTAAGGGCTACTCCCTTTTAAAACCCTCATTAATACTTTTAATTTGATACCCATATCGTACAAACACATTCTAGAGTCACCCCTGGTCCAACCTTATTGCGATATCTCGAAATGGCGTCCACCTATAGAACTAAGGCCCACTACGTTTTAAATAATCATTAACATCTTTCATTTGATACACATGTCATACAAACACATTCCAGGGTTACCCTAGGTTCATTTTGCTAAATGGTGATTTTCCCTTATTTTGTCTCCAAAGCTCTAAGCTGAGTATGTAATGTTCGGTTACACCCGAACTTAGCCTTCCTTACTTCTTTTTCTTAATATCATTGGGCGCTTTCAACAAACCCAATCGTTTGGGCAATCGTTGAATGATAATTTTGGGAACGTTGAGTATATTTGATCGACTCAAAGGTTGGGATATTACGTCATTCGTAATTTTGCTACATTCGCTGAGGGTGTTTATTTGGTTATGTGACAGTTCTTTGGCATTTTTAAGTGTTGGTTATGAATAAAATTGTTTCCCTTAAAATTATAGTGAAGTTTGAAAAAGAATAGGGGGTCTCATTAAAGCATATAAATTTATAAGGTGTACAATTATATCCATTTACACACGCTGTTATATGAACGCACCTAGTAATATTATTCATAAACTTAATTGTCGATCAGCTGTATTATTGCCAAAAAAAAAAGTTTTTGATTGTTATACAAATTAAAAAATGGCAAGATTAAGTGAAAAATCGAAACTAAAATGTCTTTACTAAGATATTCCTGCAAATGACTTGCTGATGTAGAAGATTTCTGATGAAAATGACGACTGTTATGTTTGCAAGGTTGCATTCTTTGAGTTTATCGCGTTTACACCATGAAGTGTGCGTGTAAATTTATACAAATTGTGTAAATGATTTTTCATACAAAATTTTACAGTTCGTTTACGCACTGTATAAATTTATACGTTTACACACTTTATAACGCATTTATAAGGTTAAATGAGTCCCCCTAATTTAAGAGGTCCTTTTCCTTAAAATTTGGGGATAATTATACCAAATTTTCTATCACTTAACTAGCGGGAACATGTTTGCAAATTGTGTCCGCGCATACTGAAAATCCTATGAAATTTGTGGCTTACAAAATGACGAATGTGCCGGGCTACACTAAAATGTATGTAATCATCTCAATATTCAACGCGGTAATAAAATGCATTTATGATTGGACGACGAAATGTGTAGAGGCCCTTAGACCTAGTTAAATTATAACGAAATTGCCTTAATTTTAGTATCTAACTCCTAATCGTTAGTTATATAACTAAATTTTCCACATACATTTTTCCATTCGATAATCGGTAATTATGAACAAATTTTAGAATTGCAGCTTATTCTTTCATAGAAAAAGTTCCACCTCTAGGATGTAATGCCTTGTCGCTGGCGAGGGGGCTTAAACGACTGCCTGAGGAATCTCTCTATTAGAGAACCTCAGATGGTAGTGAACTAAGAGGAAAGCCTCTCGTGGCTTGCAACCGTGGGATTGTAAACAGATCTCAACAGGTCAGTTTACGTCTCCTGCGACTGTAAGCGATGGGAGGATTGCCGCACCAGCACCACCACAATCCGATGGATGAATGGTCAGCGGGTGGGTTAATACAATTGCTGATCCCTAACGGTCCCCTCCGACGCCCGGGCAAGGTCGGTTGTATAAGTGCCTTCTCAACGCATACCGGCTCTGCGGACGAGTGACCAACCTTTTCCGTCTTACTCGTGGGACCAACATGAACCAAAACACAAATTATCAAACAAACAAAAAAAAAAAAAACAAAACTCGGACGAAACGACACTGGACGCAAACGACTCTACAATGGACGTTACCCTGACGAAGACGGAGACGGCGACGCCGATAAGGAGAACGACTACGGACATTATTTCGCACAGGGCCCCGTTGCCACATGCGACGGAGTCTGAAGAGGAGACGCGTCTCGCCTCCAGTCAGGAGACGATTACCAGCGCTGGCGGTAGTACCATCCACAGTACACCAAAGGCTCAATCAGTACCAACAACAACAGTAAAAAAGGTCCAGATGGGTACCAACCACAGCACCCAGGGACCAACTTCCAACCCTAAAGAGGCTGGTGGTACCAACCATAGTACACAGGCCTCCAAAGGAAAGAAGAGGAAAAAAAGTCAAGGACAGATTAGGCGTAACAGGTACCAACGAGCGCTGTATACAGCATCTGACTCCTCAACAAACTAGACAAACAAGCTCGGCTGGGGACGTTTCTCAAAAGAGAAACAGATCCGGCCTTGAAATTAGCAGTGAGGCTGTTTCCAAAAAGCCCAAACAGGCGGACACGGAACAGACATCCAGGAGACACTTCAGTGAAGTCGCCAGAGACCACCTTCAAGTGGCCATAGTGGATGCTGACAGTCGATCGCCAGCAACAATTCAGCGGGCGAGGTCGGGCTGTCGAAACTTGCCATGCGGCACGTGCGCGACAATCCGACTGGACCTCTCCCAGTCTTTGACTCCTCCGAGACCCTGCGAGGATACAGGATAATCAGGTGTGCGGACCAGGTCTCGTTGGAATTTCTGACAAGGTGTGTAGCACAAATTAGCGGAGAGGTAAACAACCTCCAGCTAAGGCTAATACCTGCCTCAGAGGTTCCGAAGACCTCGTACGCGCATTTGGCTTCCCCCTGAAGGACTCGGGAGAGGAGTTGCTTGATTGCATCAAGCTTTACAACAGCAACATTCCGGCCATTGAGGAATGGCAGCTAATAAAAGAGGAAACGCCGTCGAAAAACATCAAACCAATCCTGGTGGCCATTTGCGAGGAGTCCCTAAGCACTCTAAAAGTGCTACAGATAATCTTAAAATCCTTCTCGGTGAAGAGGACATCCACATCACCTTAATCCAAGAGCCCTGGGTCCACAATCAGGAAATCAGGGGGCTAAACATCATCACACACAATCTGTTCTTCAAAACGGATGCAGGTAAGCCAAGAGCAGGCAATTTAATAAAAAAAGGTATAAATGCTTTCTTATGTTCAAATTACAGCACAGAGACCTAACAGTGGTAAAGCTAGAGTGCGTGTCCAACCAGGCCATCTACGTGGTCTCGGCCTACATGACCCATGACAGGATGGCCCCAACTCCAGAGCTGGCACACTTTATAAATAATAGCGGCGGGTGCAGCATAATTATCGGCTGCGACGCGAATGCAAGAAACACGATATGGGGCAGCTCCTCAACCAACGAGAGAGGTGAGTCCCTTCTACACTTTATTCTTAATTCTAACCTCAGTATTTGCAACAGCGGCCACAAGCCCACTTTTATATTCCCTAGTTCAGACAGGTTTCAGGGCTGGGAGGAAGTCATATATCTAACTTTGACAACCGACGATGATCCGGCGCTAGTGGAAAACTGCAGAGTGTCAGACAAAGCCTCTCTCTCGGACCACCGCTGGATCTTCTTCGACATCAAATTTGGATCTGGCGAGACTCACCGCTACAGAAACCCAAGAAGAACAAAGTGGGATAAATTTGTAAGGCTAACTACGCCAGCTTTAGAAATACGCGAACCTAACATAAACTGCCCGCAAAAGCTTGATGAGCTAGTCGGCAAGGTAGAGCTCGCGTTAACTACCTCTCACAACAAGTGCACCCCATTTAGTATTCGTAAAAAGAAGTCCCCCCCCACCCCCGGGTGGAGCGGGGACCTTAGGAAACTTAGAACGACAGTACGGAAGGCATTTAATGAGTGCCTCATAACCAAGGAGTGGCAGCCATATAGGGAGGCGCTCAAAGCATACAAAAAAGCTATAAGTGTAGCGAAGGCTGTGTCCTGGCAATCCTTCTGCTCCTCAATAGAGAACACTCGTGAGTCCTCCAGACTGAGTAAACTTCTGTCCAAAGAACACCACAACAATCACCTCGTAAGAAGTGAGGCAGGCCTATGAACAAACTCAGCAGAGGACTCCCTGGGCACACTCATGAATACTCACTTCCCTGGATGCGATCTAGCACCAGTAAAAGAATCTCTCTGCAGGGACTCTCAGCCCCAGAAGGCTTACTGGACAGGATAATAGACAGCGAAAAGGTCAGGTTTGCCATAAATGGCTTCTCTCCATTCAAATCGCCCTGTCTTGATGGCATTATCCCGGTAATGCTATAAAAGCTAGGTAATCCAATAATCCTCTTGCTTGAAGTGGTATACAGAGCGAGTATCGCCCTGACCTATATCCCACAAAGCTGGAGAAAAACAAAAGTAATCTTTCTGCCAAAAGCGGCCAGACGCACACACGAAAATGCCAAAGAATACAGACCAATAAGCCTCACATCCTTCATGCTCAAAATCCATGAGGGGCTTCTGGATATATATATTAGATCAATAATAACAGGACCAAACCTTTCAAAGGCACATTACGCCTACATGAAGGGAATATGTACGGATACCGCCCTCCGTGAGCTAAGGGCTTTGTGGAAAGATCACTACACTACAAACAATTCACACTAGCAGCTTTCCTAGATATAGAAGGCGCCTTCAACAACATCGAAACCGGCACAGTTGTGAAAGCCCTGCAAAGGGCCGGAGTTGACAACCACATTTGTGGATGGACTCAATCAATGCTGGAAAACAGAACCATACAAGCGGATATGGGCTCAGTGACAATGACCCGCAAAGTTGGTAGAAGTGCACCCCAGGGCGGGGTCCTCTCGCCACTACTCTGGGTCATTGCACTGAACGAGAGACTACTCGAACTCGACAAGAATGGTGTTAAAGCAGTAGCATACGCAGACGACGTGGTCATTGCAGTCTCGGGGGATTTTCCCTCCACGCTAAGCGACATCCTTCAGGGTGCGCTAAGCAGGCTACACACCTGGGCGGCATCGTCCGACCTCAACATCAACCCTAGCAAAACAGAACTGATACTGTTCAGTAACAGAACGAAAATACCAACATTTCGACTGCCCTCACTAGATGGTACGGAACTCTTGCTCTCAACTTGAGTTAAGTACCTAGGCGTCGTAATAGACAACAAGTTAAATTGGAAAAGCAATATCGAAAAAAGAATAGAGAAGGCGTATATCGCATACTACTTGTGCAAGAGAATAGTCAGCAGAAATTTGGGGCTAAAGCCAAAACTCATGATGTGGCTCTATACGGCAGTGATAAGGACCATCCTGACGTACGGAGCCATATCACGGTGGCCTGCCCTGAACAAGCAGCACAACACTAAAAAACTAGACAAAATACAAAGGGCAGCATGCGTAGGGGTAACAGGTCCACTTAGATCGTGCCCGACGGACGCACTAAATGTCATACTTAACCTGCTGCCACTGGCGCTCCACATCAGATATACAGCGATCAGCACAGCCATCGCGCTAAGGGAGTCTGGATGCTGGACAGAAAAAAGATATGGCCACAGTGACATCCTAATAAGGCTCGCCGATGTGGATTCGACAACAGATTACCTATCAAAAATTCTGATCTTTGACAGAAATTACAAGATGCAGATACCTTCTAGAACATATTGGTCGGCCGACAAAGTTGACAGGGAGGGGTCACCTCACTCTACACTGACGGACCTAAAATGGACTGCGGCGTCGGCGCAGGTGTCTTCTCCAACCAACTAAATGTCGCAATCCCCATCCGCCTTCCAAACACAGCTAGCATCTTCCAAGCAGAGCTGCAAGGAATAGAGGGGGCCTGCATCTTCGGCTGCAGAGCCGGAGAGACGGTGAGGTAGTCATATACTCCGACAGTCAAGCGGCGCTCAAAGCGCTAGAATCACCGTACACATCCTCAAAAGCCGTCGATAACTGTAAGAGGGTGCTACGTGAAGCAGCTAACCAGGCAGCTATCACACACAGCTGGGTACCCGGCCACAGGAACATTGACGGCAACGAAAAAGCGGATAAAATAGCAAAGGCGGGAGTATCGTTAGACATCACGGAAGCAGTCGCGGTGCATCGACCACTCAAATCAATTAAAAGAGACATTCTCACCTATCTTAGGAAAATAGCAATCCATGTTTGGTACTCTACGGACACCTGTAGAACCCCCAAACTAATCTGGGCAGAGTACAACCAGAAAAGAACCGATGATCTACTAAATAGGTCTAGGCAGGAAATATACAGAACCACGGCCACTATTACAGAGCACTGGCCGTTTGGCCCGCACGCTAGTAGAATGGGTATCCCCTACAATGAGAGGTGTAGGAGCTGTAGACAGGAGGGTGCCGAGGAATCGGTTATCCACTTCCTCTGCGAGTGCCCAGCCCTCGCGAACTTTCGGTCCCGAACTCTAGGCAACTATGTGTTTCCCGACTTAAGGGCGGTGTCAAGCATCAGTAAGTTTATAGTTTTAACCAAGTGATTTGAGTAAAGCAATACGCAGGGTACATCAGCCCACATATAATTGGTTCCAGGAGAAAAACATCAAAATGGCGCCTAGAGCACTACTTGGGCCCGGCTCCATAGCCGGGCAGCACAGCAACCATTGTAAATTTTACCAAGTAGCGCAACTAACAGCTGATCGGTGAAAATTCTCACATTCACACGCACAGTTCTCGACTCAGTTTCAAAAAAAAACTTTAGATTATTTAATTCAAATTTTAAAGTGAGATAATCCTTACAAATTTATGTATACAGAATATATATGGCGTTTTTGTTGTTATTAAAGCAATAGTTTTATTTATATTAAAGCTTTTATCATTTTTTTTTTGTAACTTTGAAAAATCTCCGAACACTTTCCTTCATTATATGACATTCGACTGCCTAGTCCACTGCTTTCCACTCTATTCGCAACATAACCTCAATTTAAGCTGCCAAACTATATAGTATACAATGCTTCTATAATTCCATCATGGTTCCTCATCATTTTATGTCGATTAAGCAATTTTTTGTTTTGTTTTTTCTAAGCGGCATGAAGAAAGTTTTGGTAACAGGTGGGACTGGATTAGTGGGAAATGCGTTAAAGATCGCTATTAATGAGACTTCACCTGAAAATGAATGGGTTTTTGTGGGCTCACGAGACGCGGATCTAACGTGAGTGATAACAAACTTTGGTATGAACAACTATAATGCTAAACATTTTAGAAATGAAGAGGCTACAAAGGCTCTGTTTGACCTAGTTAAACCAACTCATGTAGTACATTTGGCAGCCATGGTCGGCGGCCTTTTCCACAACATGAACAACAATTTGGATTTTTTGGTAACTATTTGAATATACAATTTCCGCCTTAATGGGTTTAATCATGACCACCTTTGTACGTATGTTTATATGTATGCTATAAGACATGGCTAATTATTGTTTCAGCGAAAAAATTTACAAATCAATGATAACGTTTTACAAAGTGCATACGAGCATGGTTGTCTCAAAGTAATTTCTTGCCTGTCCACATGCATTTTTCCGGACAAAACCACTTACCCAATTGACGAGACAATGGTTCATAATGGCCCACCACACCCTTCCAATTATGGATACTCGTATGCAAAGAGATTAATTGATGTGCAAAATCGGGCTTATCATGAAAAATATGGATGCATATTTACTTCAGTAATTCCTTGCAATATTTTCGGACCACACGACAATTATAAACCAGAAGTTAGTCACGTTATTCCTGGAATGATTAATCGAATGTATAAGCTCATACACGAAAATGCGGATATACAAGAGAAAGAAAAAATGTTCGTTGTCTACGGAAGTGGGAAACCTTTACGTCAATTCATATATTCGTTAGATATGGCCAGGTTATTAATTTGGGCCGTTGATTGTTACAAAAGCATTGACCCCTTGATTTTAAGCGTAGATGAAGAAAATGAAGTAACTATTTTAGAAGCTGCGGAAGCTGTTGCAAAAGCGTTTGATTTCAAGGTAAAGTCTACATATCGCTCATTTGCGAAAATATTGTCATAATAAAACAATTTTTGTTAGTTTTGTATGCAAACATGACATGTCTTAACAAATGTTATTCCATTAAAAAGTCTGAGCTAAGAAATGTGAAACCTTTGAAATAGTCTGTCTGTTGCTATAACTAAAAAACTATTCGCCAAAGGTTTAAGGTCAGCCTTAGCATCAGGAAACTCTTTTGCGTCAGTGGTGATTTTTTAACTTTCAAACGCATAGTTCTGTGGATTTTAGTAGTCTCTTAGGCAAGCCTGAAACCGGATTGAATTATGGACCTCTTGCACATATGAGCGATATTTGCATATTTCATTATTCTATCTATTTTATTCTTTCTGTTTTTAAGGGAAAATTAATTTGTGATACTAGTAAAGCTGATGGACAATACAAAAAAACTGCTTCCAATCGAAAGTTGCGCAGCCTCCTGCCGAATTTCCAGTTCACTTCATTTCAAGATGCTATTAATGATTCTGTAAAGTGGTTCATTGAAAATATGAAGAATGCCAGAGTGTAGTTGAAATAGTTCATTTTGTGTAAGTTATTTTTTTTTTTACATGATATATACGAATATAGTGCCTGTTCATGCCAGTATATTAGGTCAAAAGTGGTGTAAATATTTGAATGCACAAAGCTTCTCGTATGATACATAAGTATAGCCTTTTAATCACAACCTCTTCTGTGTTTGAAAAGAAATTAACTTTAGTCGAACATTTATTTAATAATTTATTTAATAGTCTACAAATTCATTAATTAATCAGACTAAATATGATTAAAAATAGAATGTTCAAAGCGATCGAAATTTATACTATAGAATTGTGATGCTGACCAACCAGAACTGATTATTACTAATGCTGTCGGAATTCACTTTGTTGCTGTTGTAGCGATAAGTACACCCCCCCCGAAGGCATTGGGGACACTCCCCGAAGACATTGGGGAGTGTATCGATGTTGATGGTACTTTGCCGGATGCAGATCCGGCACGTTCCGGTAACAAGCACCATAAAGGTATTACCCCGACCATCTCGAGAACGATTTGGTGTGACCATATGCAACCTTCTAGGCCATCCCCCGCTCCCACCCCCTAAATCCACCAGGAGTTCGGGGTCGCCAGAGCCTCGGCTATTAATGAAACAGGATTCGCCACGGGTAGGTGAGGTTGAAAATTGGGTTGGAGAAGCTATATATTGCGCTGACAACCCGTTGAGAGGGTTGCGCTACACAACCCATTGAATCAATTTGGTATTTTAGTCGCCTCTTACGACAGGCATACCTACCGCGGGTATATTCTAAGCCCCCCAACCCGCTGGACGTAATTTCGATAAGCTAGTTGATTTCTATTTATCTCACAATAATTAGGGCTGCATTGTCTGGAGGTAAGAAGGGACGCGATTCCAAGCCACCCGCCCAATTGGTTGGAGCAGGGAATTAGTGCGGGACGTTGGAAAGGTCGTGATTCCAAGCCACCCACCCAATTCACCACGTATTTAAGGTGGTCAGTAAATTTTTTTTTATTGCCAACAGCGAATTGCAGGTGTCAACAATTTTACAGTACTTATTGAAATTAGTACACAGATAACGAACAGGTCCGTGCGTTTCGAAATTCGATCTGCACGTGCTTATATGAAGTGGTTGAAAATTTTTCGATGGTCTAAGGGAACATTAATTATAATTTCACGAAGCAGAAACGGCCTATTTACCAACATTCTAATAAGTTGTACAAAAAATAAAACACCTAACATTTCTCTACGACTCTGTAACGTAGGAAGCTGTAGAAGTTTTAAGCGGTTGGAGTAGGACCACACGATAAGTCCCTTTGCGCGAAACCGCTTCTGAACCGATTCTAATTTGTAGAAGTGGCTCTGATTATCGGACCATATTCCAGTATTGGCCTCCCAAAGGTATAGTTTTAGTAATATATGGATCATTGAATTCTTTAGAGCAACGTTTGACGAACGCCAAAGTGCCTTTGAGTTTAGGGTCCATTGTAACGCCTAAGCCTACAAAGCTAATGACTTGCTTAATGGTATAATCATCAATTATATACTCCTGGGATTGGTAGGATTTTATTATGAAGCACATGAACTTGCATTTCGGCAGGTTTAGAAATATTACATTTACGTTACACCATTCAACTAGGCTATTCAGATATGCTTGAAGACTTGATCTATCCTCTGGTGAGCGGATCGCCATAACAACTTTGACATCATCAGCGTACATTAGCGGCTTGCAGTACTTAAAAAAAACATTTGAAAGGTCATTAATGAATAGCGGAAACAACACGACCAAGGTGGCTACCATGAGGAACACCGGAAGTAACATCGATAGTTTCAGACCAACAAGTATTAAATATAACCGCGGGAAGCACAAACGATCGAGTATTCCAATTGTTGACATTTTGTCCACATAGAATTTAGGAATTATTATGAGGGAAATTATATGTACATATCTAGGCTTGAGTTGAATATCATCACTTCGTCCGCCTGTGCGAAAACTCCGTATCTCAGAATATTTTTCAAAAACAACACTTTTTCCATAAACGCCCTACCCGACGTGAAAAAGTATCGAATTTATGCTCAGATAGGGAGATTTAAAAATAATTCTGAGATGAGTGTCTTTCAAACAAATTCTGAAATAGGCGTTTTTTAAAAATTCTTCGAAGAAGGACGTTTTTGAAAGGACAGCGGAGCCAGCGCGATTTTCCACTCAGTAGTCGATTTGTAGCTGTAAAGTTAGTCCCTGAATATTGCATTTCTTGCTTTAATTTATAACGTAAACCAAACAATATATGTATATTTTTTTATTTAAATACATTTGACATAAAATTATAATTTAATTACATATATAATCTCATACAAAGCATACAATATTAGTTATAAATAATTTTATTTTTGGGAATAGGCGTTCTTTTAATTGCATTTAGTGAAGTCGATTATTATAAAATGTGTTTAACTCATAGACTGTAAACAAAAATGTTTTACACATCATTGAATCAGGTACATAATAGATATGTACATATGTAAGATACATCCGATTAAAGTTTTGATTTAACTCGTTACATATTTGATTTTCACTTCTTACGTGCTTTTTATGTGTTGTATTAAATTAAAATGGAAGGCGAGTGTCTAAAAACAATAAAGAATCGTTCATTAAGGAGTGCTTATTCGATTTAAGTATTTAATACACTTTTTTTTTTTTATTAAAACAGCAATTTAGCGCTTTTCGTTACACCGCTTAAATTAATTTGTAATATTCTATATTGATAGTAATATTCAATACAATACAATTTTTAACATTCAGTTAGGTCCATTTCCACAACAGCGAATTAGCAAGCGATAATTATTTAACGATTGATTTTCATGCTTAATTTCGAGTAAATTCCAGAAAGAAGTACAAAAAATACACGTTAACCTGCTGCTGTGGAAATGACTCTTCATACGTTGGTAATTGACTATAATTTAAAAGAGAAATTTACTTGTAATTACACAAAAGAAAAATGCATACCTTGCATTTCGACAGTTCATATTATACATATGTATGCATGTATGTACGTATACAAGTATGAAGTATATACATTAATTTAAAACTATTGAGATATTGTGGTTTATTTTTAAAGCCTTGCTTAATGTAGAAGATGGTGGTGGGTATGTGATACTAGCGATGTCTATATGTACGGTGTATATTGTTGATATTTGCTAAGCTAATTACATTCAACTTTCAAGTCTTTAAAATAGAGCCACTCACACCCGTCTTTTCTTAAGGACTTTATCTTTATTTTGTAGCGTAAAGAAACCGTTGACCCATTTTAAATCTGGCTTGGCAAAACGCACAGTTTGACCTTCACCACAAGCATTCTCAGCAGTGTAAACACCTTTAAGCATAACATTTGACCCTGTCCCGCATGCCAAGGCGCCACCAACATCAAACAAGCAAGGATCGCTAACAATTGAACTGCAAACACTGGTTTCATCAGCACCGCAGCTCTCTCTTGGCTGGGAAATTGTATTTGAAACATGCATAATGGCACCTTCCTCATGACCTAAATAATTATAAAAAAAGGATTTACATGAACGTCCGGTATAAGTAAAAAAATATATTTGTATGTGCATTGTTCACATGTACATAGAATCAACATTATATATATGTGTGTTTATTGGAACGCCTTACTCGCACTTAAAAGGGGCTTTGGCTAAAATATCTCGGAAGAGAGCCGAGTTCAGTAATAGTCTTAAATTTTCGAATTTTAGTTCACATTATAATAATCATAACAAATATAACTGCGTAAATTAATATATGTAGGTAGATAAATATCTGGCAGTTCATCCAATTATTATTGTTGTTGTAGCGATAACCTGTTATCGATGTGATGGTCCTTTGCCGGATACGGTACGTTCCGGTAAGACACACCATTAAGATGCTAGCCCGACCATCTCGCGAACGATTTATATGGCCACATTAAACCTTCAGGCCATCCCTCCGTCCCCACCCCCAAGTAAGTCTATAGGAAAACCACTATAGAGTTTAAAATGATAAGGTTGCATTTGCAAGCATATAATAAACAAGAAACAAAATTAAAAAAATCTTCCGAGACCCTTTTAGCATAAGCTTTGTATTTGTATTTGTATTATAAAATTTTTCCTAGCAAAATAATTTGGCAATTTGGATTTACGGGCGGTTGTTGTTGTTGTTGTTGTTGTAGCGATTAGGTTACTCCCCGAAGGCTTTGGGGAGTGTTATCGATGTGATGGTCCTTTGTCGGATACAGATCCGATAAGCTCCGGTAACACAGCACCATTAAGGTGCTGGCCCGACCATCTCGGGAACGATTTATATGGCCACATTAAACCTTCAGGCCATCCCTCCCTCCCCGCCACCAAGTTCCATGAGGAGCTTGGGGTCGCCAGAGCCTCGTCTGTTAGTGAAACGGGATTCGCCGCTCGAAGGTGAGGTTGACAATTGGGTTGAGAAGCTATATATTGCGCTACACAACCCCTTTAATCCCTACGGTACGAGCGGTCTTTTGCATCTTTTCCGTTTGGTATGGGAAACAATCCAGTCTTTGGGCACCCTTACGATAATTGTAATCAAGAACAAATCTGATATATGTACATACATATGACCATCAATAATGACACTTACTCTTGATAGCTTGTTTACCCCAGCCGGTAGTGATGCATTTCTCTCCTGGTTTTGGATCTTCATTAGTTACGCAAATGGGCTTAACGTGCTGTGCAAACTCTAATCTCTTGTCCAATCTCAAAACGGCCATATCGTTCGAGCCTGTAGATGGATTATATTTAGGGTGTATATCTATCGATTTTACACCAACTATTTGGAAAGGCAGAGGCTCGCTATCTCGCCCCAGTTCCCATTCGCCACCTTTCACTTTTAAGTCATTTGGTAATACTCTGAATAGAGAATAAATAATGATGAATTTTTATTAGGTTTCAGTTTTTGGAAAAATTTCAGTTAGTGTTCACCCTTTGACAACAGAAGCTGCCGTCAAAACAACTTGATCTCCAATAATTGCACCACCACCGAGTAATGTTTTTGTGGATTCCTTAAGGATCATCGCCTGCCAGGGAATTTCGCCAAAGTTTGCGTCAACATCTTGTATTCCCTGTGGTTTGGTATTCTTTATACAAAATCGAATAAAACAAAAAACGTTAATAATTTTTATAAACTAAAACCTGTTTAATGTTTTACAAACCGAATTTCTGGTTGCACAAACTCCAGCTAAGTTAATGGGCCATGGATCAACATAATTTGCATCGCGACAACACTTGCCTGCTAAGCCATTCTCAAGAACGCAATCGGTGAGAGGAACGCGGAACGCTGACTCGGCTGATGATGTGTCTACGGGTTGATCAACTATTACACCAATACTGTTGCAGAAATTTTCCGGCGTGCATTCCAAAGCCGATGCACATTTAGATAAATGTTGACGATGTAAGGGAAGTGAAAGAATATCTTCACCACGTTGTGGAGGTGTGGGTTTTGCTATTTTTGGAGGAGCCGCTGTAGTTACAGTTTGGATTACTGTATTTGAGGGTTGTGTTACATGGTAATCAGATGGTTGATATTCTGGGTTGGGTGGTATATAAACATTTTCTGGTCTTAGGCCTGGTTGTGGGCGTTGTGGTATTTTATTTGATGCAGCGTCTTGATTGTAAGGAGGTTGCTGGGTGAACACTTGACGAGGTGGGGTCGCAGCTGTTGGCGGAATGTACTGATTGCTTGGAGTTATCGGTTTAGAAAATGTATTTGGAGGTAAATAATCTCGTTGTGGAATTGGTTGATGAGGTGAAGAGATCTGCTGTGACGAGGATGAGGCCTGATAGGGTCTGCCAGTTGTTGGAATTATGAATTGAACTTCTGGAGTTCGAAGGACATAACCGTCATCTGTAAGTGTAGTGGAAGGTATTCGGCAGCATATATCAGGATAATAGCACCGATCACTCTGAAAATAGACAAACCAAATCTATCAGAATCGGGGTCGTAACAACATATATACATACATATATGTACGTTCTATTATGAAATTCACTTTCTAATAATTATTTTCGATATATGTACATAGCTATTTCCCAATTTTGTATTCTTGCTTAGAAACATTCATTATTCAATTTTTTTTGGTAATAGTCTAGTTGAGGGGTCGACTTTTTTTGGTGGGTACCACACAACAACAACCACATGAAAATCGCCAACTTCAACTGCAAATATCTCCGGACAGAGATTGTTGGCAACCCTTAATTGTAGATTAAATTCCGAAAATGTTCACTTGTCAAATGTATTTGTATAAGTATCTACTATTGTATTGTGCCGTTCATTTAAATATGTATGTGACATGGCTAATGTATAAATAAGTGTCAAAGGACATAACGTGACATATTCCTTTTCTGTGCCGAACATCCAACAACTGGTAATTAAATACGCGGTAAGACTTTATGTTTTTTATGTAATTATGACCTGTAAATTGTATGTTATTTTATGTTTAATAAAGATTGAGATACGGCTAACACCCGACAAACATAACAGTGGCGACGAGATAAAAGGCTCTTAATAAAAGCAGTACCAAAATTGACAAACCCATTGGAGCAAGTGGTAGCAACACTTCTGGCGCGGCAACAAGAAACCGCAGATCAACAAACACAACTATTGGAGCGGTTGATCGCTGCAACATTTACAAATGAGCAAAATGGTAGGAATGCAACACAAAGCACAACGGGCAGTTCCGAGGCTATTATGGAAACAATTTCGAAAGGTATTCGTGAATTTTGCTATGATGCGTAAGAAGGACAAACCTTTGCCAAATGGTATGTGCGCTATGAAGATAACTTCACAGTTGATGCTGCATTATTAGACGACGCTGCTAAGGTACGTTTGCTTTTACGCAAGGTAAGCACAAATGTGTTCGATAAATACCGGGACTACATTTTGCCTGCACAGCCACGCGATTTAAATTTTGAAGACACAATTGCTACATTAAAAAAATTGTTTGGTAAGAAAGAATCACAATTTAGTACGAGAGTAAAATGTATGCGAAATGTGCGCGAAGAAAATGAAGACATTGTGACGTATGCAGCTCGAGTAAATAGGTTATGTGAAAATTTCTCGCTACAGAATTGCACGGCTGATAATTTTAAATGCTTGATGTTCGTTCAGGGTATTCAATCGACACGTGATGAAGATCTTCGCGCTCGACTTTTAAGCATGCTCGACTCTGAAACTGTAGATAGACCACTAACACTAGATAATTTAGTCGCGGAAATTCAGCGTATTAGAAATTTGAAAAGTGATGCGGTCGTAGCTGAACAGCAATCCAAGGTTCAAGCAGTTTCACAAGCTCAGCATAAACAAAGTAAATTACCTAGCAAGTCAACTCCAAGTAGACCTTGTTGGCAATGCGCAGGTATGCATTTCGTGCGTGATTGTAATTTCAGTAACCACAAATGTACTCAATGCGGTAAAATCGGACATAAAGAAGGGTATTGCACGTGCTTTTCGGAACGTAAAACGAAGAATGCTAGTACGAAGAAAAAGAGTAAGAAAACGCGTAAATCAATCAAAAGCGTATTTACAATGTGTGGTAATGGTGCTAAAAATCGACGTTTCGTGGCAATACAAATTAACAACACAACAGTTAAATTGCAACACGATACCGGGTCGGATATCACCATTATTTCCAAACAAAACTGGGCCAGCATAGGCAGTCCACAATTACGTTCGGTTAGAAAATTAATTCGCGACGCTTCAGCAAATCCACTTTCAATTGCTGGCGAATTTGATGCGAATGTCGTGGTGAATGGAAAAAACAAGCGAGCAACCATCACAGTTTCTACTAACCTAAATTTGTTAGGCACAGACATAATTTCTCTGTTTCACTTCATGCAGAAGCATCCAAACTAGCAGTCGATTAGTCGAACCGAATTTACGTCAGATGTTTCCAATTGTTTTCAGAGATGAAATAGGTCACTGTATGGCATACAAAGTTCACTTACAGCTTAAGCCTCAAGCGGTGCCGGTGTTTCGCCCAAAAAGACCAATACCTTATGCAGCAAGGGAACAAGTCGAAAGGGAATTGAAAAGATTAGAAGATGACGGTATTATTACTCCAGTCAATTTCTCCGAATGGTCATCTCCAATCGTCGTAGTCAAAAAAGCTTCAGGTAATATTCGTATCTGTGGTGACTATTCTACAGGCCTCAACGCACAGCTTGAGCCTCACACATTTCCATTGCCACTACCAGACGAAATTTTTGTTAATTTCAACGGCTGTTCATATTTTTCTATAGTCGATTTAAACAATGCTTATATGCAAATAGAAGTAGACGAGAAAAAAAAAACTTCTCGTAATCAACACACATCGCGGGTTATATACATTCAATCGTTTGTCACCAGGAGTTAAATCTGCACCCGGAGCGTTTCAGCTTGTTATGGAATCATTACTTTTGGGACTCTGGAGTATTTCCCTATTTAGATGATGTTGTAGCTACTAAAACTAAAGAAGAAAATATAAGCGCAGTAATTAAACTTTTTGAACGTTTTAAACTCCACAACATTACGGTCAATTTCAATAAATGTAAATTCTTTCAACAATATTGTACGTATTTGGGATATCACATCGATCAGAAAGGCGTAAGGCCAGATAAGAATAAAATCAGCAAAATTTTGGAACTTCCACCACCGAAAGATGTCAGCGAATTAAGATCCTTTTTAGGTGCCATAAATTATTACGGGAAGTTTATCCGAGGGATGCGCGTTCTTAGGAACCCTTTGGATAATTTACTAAAAACGAATGAAAAGTGGAACTGGTCCACACAATGCCAGAATAACTTCGATAAATTTAAAAAACTTCTTTCATCAGATCTCTTACTAACACACTACGATCCCAAACTGCCAATCAAGGTAGCAGCGTACGCTTCTAACGTGGGTCTAGGTGCATATATTTGTCACTTGTACGCAGATGGTAGTGAAAAAGCAATCGTGCATACTGCAAGAGCTCTGACACAAGCTGAGAAGAATTATTCGCAAATTGAAAAAGAAGGCTTGGCTTTAGTATTTGCAGTGGTAAAGTTTCATAAGTACCTGTATGGAAGAAAATTTTATTTACATACAGATCATAAGCCATTACTTGCCATATTTGGTAATAAGAAGGGGATTCCTGCACACTCTGCAAACCGCCTTCAGCGATGGGCCTTAACGTTGATGTCATATGATTTTATCTTAGAATACGTACCTACCAATGAATTTGGTGCAGCTGATGTACTTTCACGTCTTATTAGAAGCACATCAAAACCTAATGAAGAAACAGTTATAGCAAGTTGCCAGCTTGAACGTGATATTAAGCAAATTACAATTGATGCCATAGAATTTCTGCCAATTACTTTTCAGATGGTACAAAAAGCGACAATGCAAGACGCATTTTTACAAGATGGTACAAAACACGTGAAGACTTGTAAGTGGCCGAACACAATCAGCAACGATTTACGTAGTTTCTATACACATCGTGATAGTCTGAGTATGGTTGAACATTGCATCATGCTAAAAGATCGTCTAGTTATTCCCAAGTGTTTTCGCAATCGAATCCTAAAGCAACTGCATAAAGGTCATCAAGGAATTGAACGCACAAAAGCGCTAGCACGAAGTTATGTATACTGGCCGGGTATAGATGAGGATATAAAGCAGTATATTCAATCATGTGAAAAATGTGCAACTGTTGCTAAAACATTACCAAAAACAACTCTTTCTTCATGGCGTAATGCAGAGCATCCGATGCAACGCATTCATATTGATATTGCAGGTCCGGTTAATCAAATTTACTATTTGGTAATAATCGACGCATACTCGAAATGGCCTCAAATATATCAAATTAAGTCGATCACATCATTAAAGATTTTAGAGTGCATTTCAGATTTTACATCACAGTTTGGAAATCCTGAGCTAATTGTCAGCGATAATGGTAACAATTTTCCAGTGAAATGTTTGCGGATTTTTGCAAAAGTCATGGCATCGCTCATACATTCACAGCGCTGTATCACCCGCAGTCGAACGGTCAAGCGGAACGGTTTGTGGACACACTTAAGCAAGCTTTAAAGAAATTGGAGGACACGGGAACGCCAACCCAAATTTTACAAACGTTTTTGCAAACATATCGCACCACACCCAATCGCAATGCACCGCAAGGGAAATCGCCAGCTGAATTATTCGTTGGGAGAAGACTACGTACAGAGTTCGACATGCTTAAAATTTCGAAGCCATCCAATGAGTCACGTAACGAACACATGGAACAACAGTTTAATAAGCGACATGAAGCTAAAGAAAGAAATTATGAAGTTGGAGATCTAGTTTACGCAAAGTTATATAAACTTAACCAATCTTATTGGGCACCCGGAACAATCATAAAGGTTCTAGGCAAAGTTAACTACGAGGTTAAAATCGAAAACTCTAACATATTTAGAGCGGTAAAATCTCATTCATACCAGCTTCGACCAAGATTCGTAAAAACATCAAACAACACATTGGATACTTTCTATGATTATTTTGAGCTTCCACCTAAGCCAACAACTTCGAATTCCGATTCAACCAATTCAAGAGTTCAAGAAAGTGACATTGCCACAGGGCAAGAGTCAACGCTAAGTAATCCAGCCGAGGAACAGACACAGTCTCCGAATATAGAAATTCCTGTTAACGAATCATTAACAGCAGTTAGCAATGATACACCTACAGATGCTCGAGAGTCAACTACTGCACCACCTGCAGTTTCTCAAGAGTTAAGAAGATCAACGAGACGCAAGACACCTCCAGCTTGGACTCCAGATTACCATCTAACTAAAAGAAAAAGGGATGTTGGCAACCCTTAATTGTAGATTAAATTCCGAAAATGTTCACTTGTCAAATGTATTTGTATAAGTATCTACTATTGTATTGTGCCGTTCATTTAAATATGTATGTGACATCGCTAATGTATAAATAAGTGTCAAAGGACATAACGTGACATATTCCTTTTCTGTGCCGAACATCCAACAACTGGTAATTAAATACGCGGTAAGACTTTATATATTTATTTGTTTTTTATGTAATTATGACCTGTAAATTGTATGTTATTTTATGTTTAATAAAGATTGAGCTACGGCTAACACCCGACAAACATAACAGAGATAAAATTTTTCTTTTCCGCCTTCGGATTATTGTTCTCGAGATTAATACGCGTCTTTTGATACCTCACTCGAAAATCTTCGCCCAACTTTAGGGTGGGGCCCCTAAACTGCACTACTACCGCACAGGGTTATTTTTTATAAGCGCGGCCGAAGGCCGCCAACGCAGAAAGGTGTTCTGCGCAAAAATACTATGGATCCCACCCTCGGTTTCGGAGGTACCCGCGGGTCTTTTTTCGGTTTTTCGTTAATATCTTTTGAACGAGTTAAAATTTTTATTTTCCGCCTTCGGATTATTAATACTGATGTCAAGACGCGTCGTTTGACACCTCTGTTGATACGCGTATTAGCAGTCGACCCCTCAACTAGACTATTACCATATCTTTTGAACGAGTTAAAATTTTTGGTAGCGTATTAGCAGTCGACCCCTCAACTAGACTCCCTACAAGAAACGCTGATAGTTTTGCTAATACACTCACACTTGTAATTGACAATGCTGATCCTGTGATGATGTAAACATTGATACTCAAATTTATGTATGTTCCTTTGTTCGCTCACGCATGTCCGCATGTTCCCAACGACAGCCTATAATCATGAAAAAGGACTCAAACTGGGAAAGCTTCGGACACCTGGTACAGAACAAAAGAACATACAGCAGATGCCATTACTGTTTATCGTTACGACGGTAAACCAAAACACAATTGGTTGGCTACGATACGGTTACGACCTTAGCGGTACCAATAATCGATTGCATTGATTCTCATAAGATTGGTCGAATCAGCTGTTATAAGGTTACCGATACGGTTACCGATAAAGCACCAATGTCTCCAGCTTAACTTTTGGTCATTGTAAATTTTACCAAGTAGCGCAACTAACAGCTGATCGGTGAAAATTCGCACATTCACACGTACAGTTCTCGACTCAGTTTCAAACAAAAATTTTAGATTATTTAACTCAAATTTTAAAGTGAGATAATCCTTACGAATTTATGTCTATAGAAAATATAAGGCGTTTTTGTTGTTATTAAAACAATAGTTTTATTTATATTAAAGCTTTGTCATTTTTTTTTTTAACTTTGAAAAAACTCCGAACACCATTCCTTCATTATATGACATTCGACTGCCTAGTCCACTGCCTTCCACTCTATTCGCAACATAACCTCGAATTAAGCTGCCAAACTATATAGTAAACAATGCTTTTGGTACTATACCGTAAGCATCTTTCATATGCCCTTTTATATCTTTTCCTTTTAACGTTAATCCTCTATCCTTCATTCTCCGCTAATTGTTAGCGGGTTGCTACCGAGCAACTCTTTGTTGTTATACTCCCAATACCAACAATTTATACAAAAAATATTCGTCCGGCAACACTTCAAAAGCTCTACCTTCGGTGAGTTTACTAGTTGCCATTGTTTTGACATTCGCAACGAGTAAATTCACGACCGTACCAATTATGAGCTTTACCAAGTAGCGCAACTACCAGCTGATCGCTCACACTTTGCACACACCCCCAAGCCTCACTAATGTCTTTATTATGGAAATCTTATACTAATTTCACACAGACGGCTTATTGAATAATAAAGGCAATTTTCTACATTAAGACGCTTATTGAGCTCAATCTTCCCTACAAAATTCGAATCTATTATTATTTCATTAGTAGCTAATCGAATGCCTAATGAAGTCAAAAGCACAATGCAACTCTGTTGGCAGCGTTCCGCTTCCGTTTCCGCTTCTTAGTTTTCAAAGCAAATGTCATTGTCTGCATGGCGGAACGATACAAGGTGGCCGCATCGAACAGCTGATTATAACCTTTTTTATTTGATTTGATACATCAACTACCGGCGCAGTACGATTTTGACATTTGTCCATCGAATTTACAAGTACATGGAATTTTTTTTGTTTGTAGGTATGTCACCATGCTCCCACCTTGTATCGTTCCGCCATGATTGTCTGTCTCATCCTTCATACTAATCGAGAAGTTACTTCTGTGTGAAAGCAAAAAATTTACGATTTCATTAGCAGGTGAAATGAGATCATTAAGTTTCTGTGTGAAAACAGTATTAGGGAACTTGAAGTTAAATTATTAAACGGACGTAATATGTTATAATTTTGTAATATATATCTCTAGGACACCTTAACTGCAGTAACTGAAAGAAAATCTTTGCTTTGATTTCTTGCAAGAAAAAAATAAATGTTAATTAATAATAATTATAATTAGATTATTGGGAAGTTACCGCGTAACTAGCGCCATGGTGTCCTTTCTTATGCCCAGATACCACCACTGTTTGACCTGCAAATGCTGAAGCTGTGTCGCGCTCCATGACGAGCGGTCCCTATTAAGCTGGTAAGAATTCCCAACGAAAACATTATGCCAGCCCAACGCGGGGAACACCCACCCCTGACAATTTTCTGAATTTAAATGGAACATTCTGAACTGGAACTCTTATAAAACTATTTATTTTAAACAAATAAAAACACGTATGCTTTTATCACGTTCAAAATTAAAAACTTAATGAAATAAAGTAAATAAAAAGCAAAAATCATTGTTTCATTTTTGGCGGAATATAACAATGGTCATTTATGATAGTATAACAGTCAAACCTGATATCTACAGTAAACTATCATTTATGACACTTTTTGATAGTTACAGTGTCATCACTGATCCAGGAAAAGGAATGAGAGTGAGCAGTACGGCTATATACTTAATCAGTAGGCCATGTTGGTGTATAAGAAGGAGACAAAAACTCACACGTACATACATAGTTGTTTACATCACATTTGCGCAAGTCCCCTTAAGTTTGTGATAGAAAGTTTGTATGAGGCGCTGATCGTTAGGTTGACATTGCTGACAATCAAATGATAGTCATATGATAGTCAGTATTCTTGTAGGGCTATTACCCACTTTTCCCACAGTTTTTTTTCTGGGTATCACAAAATGATAAAAATTACAACAACCACATGAAAATTTTCATTTTAGTTGAATTTGGGCACATGATGTCCTTCGACTATGTTACAACTCTGCCATGCACAGTGTTTCGTGTAGAACAAGCTAGCTGGACAAAAACAAAGTTCTTATTCCAAGAAAAGTGTAATGAGAAATGAAAGAAAACAAACAAAATAACGGGATTTTTGCTTTTTTTTTATATTTTTTCTCATATATATTGAGTAGTGGAAGTAAGAAGGCAGGAGTGGCCGTAAAATGCATTGATTAATTTGCAAAATTCTTGTTGAATATTAAGCTTCATATTTCTTTTAGGTGAACACTTTTATATAATTTTTTTTATGGATTCTAAGCTCGACGGTAAGTAAAATTTTTTAATAGTAATTCTTTCGCAATTAGAGTATTTTCACTATATTTAACATTTCGTTATTAAGAAGAAAAGCTATTTTTTCTCTATATTTTTAACTTTAGGGACAAAAAAGTTACATACATCCGCCGACATCCGGGCTAAATTTTACATATGTTATAGTCGCAAGTATTCTCTAATAGCCTAAAGAAAAAACCATTGCGAATTCTTTGCACATCTATTTTAATTTTTTTTTTGTAGATTTAGTTATCTCTACATATAAAATAGGATGTCTGTACGTACCAGCTCCGACGAGATATTTGAACCTTTAAAGCTGATCTACAAACGGCAAAACCAATCCCCAGGTACTGGGAACAAACACGTAGCCATAAAACACACAAAAATAAACGCGCAAGGTTAACAAGAGCACACCAAAAGCAAAAAGGCGAAGATCACTGACTTCAACCTGCCACAACCTACCGCACCAGTCACCAAGGCATAAAAACAGGTACATACAAAGCAATTCTAATGCAGGTATAACCACACAGGAACGCTACACAAAACAACCCCATTTGGTAGCATCTACACCAATACCTGAATGTAACATAAATACTGCGCAACTGATAACAAATCAGATCGATCAACGACACTTAAGATGGCAGCACAACAATCATCAACTATTCACCCTGTCGGAAAATCAAAAACATAAAGCAGTTTAGTTATAACCGTACCAAGAACGGAGTTTTTTGACATTTGGGTTCAACATTCGAAGGAAATCAGATATAAAGAATTATTGAGTTTTGTTGTACTTAAGTACGATTTAAGCGAAGCAGCCGAGTATTCGATAAAAAGTTTAAGCTTACAAATATCGGCATATTCGTCGAAGCTGGATCAAAAGTGGAACACTTCTGGAAGACATAAGGAGCGATTTTTTAATAAAAACTCGGAGTGGCTTTCGGGTCCAGACTTCACATTTACAATAACGGTGGATTCAAAGTTGCCATCAGACCAACCAACCACTTCTTCAGGTAACCCCGGCCCCGGAAGACGAATGAAGGACATTGTAAGCTGCAGTGAAAAAACCAAACGGCGTCGAGTGGATGACCTCTTGCAAACTAGAAGTCCTGGTGAGTTACTTTATGCGGCAGAAGTATCAACGCGTATGTCCGGCAACAGAAATGGTGCTAACATTATAAAAAAATCACAGGAAACCACTCAAATATCCGGCAAAAAGATGACATGTGAGCCAGATGCAACATGCTTGAGCAATGTAGAAGCTTTAGCATACTACGTAGATAGCAAGTCGACTACTCATGGGTACAAAACGACTCGGAAGTGGAGCATGAAGGCAGGCCATAAGGTGTGTCCATCATTTTATAGTCTAAGAAAAGCTAAGGAAGAATGCTATCCAAATGAAATTGATGTGGGTGAAACACGTGCGGAAATTAAAGTCCAGTCCGTATTAGATAAAACTGTTGAGCGTTTAGTTTTAGCAAATCAAGAAGTTTTTGTTAGTTTATTACCTACAAACTTGACGTATACTTTAATCAGCAAGTGGGGTTGCGATGGAAGCTCTGGCCATAGCACATATAAGCAAAACTTTACATGCAGTTCTGACACTGATGAATTTTTGTTTATATTTTCCTTCGTTCCTCTTCAATTACAGGATGAAAAAGGTAACATTCTACCATGTATTGTCGTCCAATTAAATTTATTTTTTCTAAAGAAACAAAAGATTTTATTGTTTTCGAAACGAACAAAGTTTTAGAGGAGATAAATGCGTTGTTGCCAACAAAGTACATGCTCGAAGAATACGAAGTTTCCGTAAATCACAATATGCTTCTAACAATGATTGACGGAAAAGTTTGCAATGCTTTGACTGAAACTTCTTCCGCACACAAGTGTTATATTTGTGGTGCCACTCCAAAAGATATGAATAATGAGTTACGGGATTCTACGCCTAACCGAGATAATCTTGATTTTGGTTTGTCTACTCTCCATGCATGGATAAGATGTTTTGAATGCTTGCTTCATATAAGTTATCGCCTCGAAGTGAAAAAGTGGCAGCTTAGGAATGAGGCAGATAAAGAGAGTGTAAAGCTACGTTCCAACGATTTCCAGAATAAATTTAAAAGTGTACTTGGATTGATAGTAGATAAACCAAAACCAGGTTTCGGCAATACCAATGACGGCAACACTGCTCGTAGGTTTTTCGAAAATTCTGAGGCTAGTGCTGAGATTACGGGATTGGATGTAACGCTCATCAAAAGATTCGACACTCTTCTTCATTGTAAATTTTACCAAGTAGCGCAACTAACAGCTGATCGGTGAAAATTCGCACATTCACACGCACAGTTCTCGACTCAGTTTCAAAAAAAAACTTTAGATTATTTAATTCAAATTTTAAGGTGAGATAATCCTTGCCAATTAATGTATACAGAATATATATGGCGTTTTTGTTGTCATTAAAACAATAGTTTTATTTATATTAAAGCTTTTATAATTTTTTTTTTTTACTTTGAAAAATCTCCGAACACCATTCCTTCATTATATGACATTCGACTGCCTAGTCCACTGCCTTCCACTCTATTCGCAACATAACCTCTACTTAAGCTGCCAAACTATATATTAAACAATGCTCTTCTTCGCGCATTAGCATCTGGGTACAATATAAATATCCAAAGATTTGAAAAATTTGCGGTCGAGAATAAAAAGCTATACATAGATCTCTATCCATGGTTTAATATGCCTGTTACAGTTCATAAAATCTTAGTGCATAGTACTGATATAATAAAATCAGCAATCAACTTTCTGAGGAAGCACATGAAGCCCGTAACAAAGATTTGAGACGATTCAGGGATGATAACACACCAAAGCAGTCGCGTGAAGCCACGAATAGAGATCTTATGAATATGTTGCTTATAACATCGGATCCTTTAGTTAACAGTTTTAGGGAGATACCTAAGAAAAAATTTAAAAGTCTGACTTCAGAAGTCTTAAATTTATTGTCCCCCGATAATGTTGAGGAGTCAATAAATACCCCAGTTGTTTCAAGCTTTCACAGTAGTGTTGCTGATGCTCATGACTATTCCACAAGTGACTCATCGAATGAAAGTGATGATAGCGAATAATAACATAATTATAAAAGATAACCTACCCTATAACTTTTTGTTGGATCAGGTTTTATTTAATATAAATCTATTGTCTTTTCTACTTTGTATGATACTTTAATTTTAAGTTTTTGTAATAAGTTATTTTCACATAATTAATTTAATTATCTATATTGTTGTTATTATTATTGTAATTCACTTTTACATTCCTGACTGGTACTATAAAATAATTTTGTAAAAATTGTAGTGCCAGGATAAATACTCAAATAAATACAAAATATGTACATATGTACATATGTACAGTCACTCACATAAATAAGTAGACACCCCTTTTTGGACAATTCTTACAATCTTCGCTTTCGCAAATTTATTTTAACTAATTTATTATAAGAAAATTTGTCACGATCTATAACAAAAACTAAATTATATTTAAAAAAATGTTTGAAAAATTCGACAAATTTTCATAAAAAATTTTAATTTTTTTTCGGAATTTTTTAGAGTATTGAGATTTGTAGTCCATTCAATTTAAGTACAATAAAGTAATATTCTTAAGTCCTTTAATTTTTTTTTGGATCTATGTCACTTATTCACATTAGTTACTGTGTATGAAATAAGCAAATGTATGCATATGAAGTAAAATTTTGGAAAAAAAATAAAAAAAGAACATATGCCTGAAAAAAATGACGTAGTTGTAATAAATGACTGCATATGAAACGGAAAATCTCATAAAATAATTTTGTCCAGCTAGCTTGTTCTACACGAAACATGGTTACAACTTGACTAAAAATACCTTGCCACCCTTTAACTTTTAAGTGGAAATAAAAATATCGCTGAAAGGGGAATAATCCGTTTTCATAAAAAAAGGCTAATCTGGTGGCAACCGTGGTGTGATGGTAGCGTGTTCCGCCTACCACACCGAATGCCCTGAGCTCAGACCCAGGGCAAAGCATCATCAAAAATTTAGAAATAAGGTTTTTCAATTAGAAGAAAATTTGTCTAAGCGGGGTCGCCCCTCGGCACTGTTTGGCAAGCACTCCGAGTGTATTTCTGCCATGAAATGCTCTCAGTGAAAGCTCATCTGCCTCGCAGATGCCGTTCGTAGTCGGCATAAAACAAGTAAGTCCCGTCCCGCCAATTTGTTGGAAAAATTAAAAAAGGAGCACGGCGCAAATTGGAAAAGAAGCTCGGCCTTAAATCTCTTCGGACGTTATCGCGCCTTACATTTATTTATTTATTAATCGGTTCAAAAAAAAAGTTCAAATTTTGTTGTAGTTTGTTATTAAATATACATACATATTAATATTAACTTTTCATTCGTCATCACCCAACAAACAAAGTAAACGTAATGTAAGTGTACAAAAAGTTTTCTCAAACAAACATTAAGTTTAAAGGCGTTGATTTTTTGTTTACAAATTGTTTAAAAATAAGCGTGAAGTAATCGAAGCGGCTCGTTGCAGAGCCAGATAAATAATTTTGCATGTAAATGCAGCAACAACGATTTGAGCCCGATATATCTAAGATATATTCAATTTGTGAGCCAGATAATTTGTTAATTACTTATTTTTAGTTTGGCAACGCTGCCTTTAATAAACCTACTTTTTCAAAAATAGATGTCGCTGATTAGCCTTTCGCCGTATGTGTTAAATGAAAAACAGCGGCGACATCTGCCTATCACATTTCACGTGTGCGAAAATTTCACGACATCTGCTTCTCAAGTCTCTCAATGATCCAGAGCATTCCCGTGAGAATTGAGCGTGAGCCGGAACTGTAAAACTCACTGGATGACGGCAAATGAGTGCAAAGAAGTGTTTACAGGGTGCCCCACATACATAAATAAAGCGTTTTTATTTATTTATTTGTTTAAGTCTATGAATTTCAATCCTTACAGACTATGATACAATGAAAATTTAAAAAATACTTATGCCTAAAAGTAATCGGTTTACTTAGAAAGCAGACTTCAAAATATTCATAAATTCAGCTCTTTGTATAGAAAAATCAAGAGCAGCGGAATTACTTATTAGGGGGACTCATGTAACCGTATAAATGCCTTATAAAGTGTGTAAACATATAAATTTATCTAGTTTACGCACGAGCTGTCAAATTTTGTATGAAAAATCATTTACACAATTTGTATAAATTTACGCGCACATTTCATTGTGTAAACGCGGTAAACTCAAAGGAATGCAACCTTGCAGACATTACAGCCGGCATTTTCATCAGAAATCTCCAACATCAGCAAGTAAAGGCGTTTTAGTTTTGATTTTTCACTTAATCTTGGTATTTTTTAATTTCTATAACAATCAAAAAAAATTTTTTGGCAATAATACAGCTGAAAAACAATCAAGTTTATCAATAGTATTACTAGGTGCGTTCATATAACCGCGTGTATAAATGGATATAATTTTACACCTTATAAGTTTATATGCTTTTATGAGTCCCTCTATTGAGTTAAGCTCCCGAATAGCACGCGTAATGGGAGCATTGCCAGCGTAATTCGTTCTGAAATAATCGTAATAAAATGGAAAGGAATTTCTGAGAGATCTTTGGGGAACATTAAATCGAATCATTTCCAGCAAATAAGGGCAATCAATGTATCCATTAATAACATTATACATGAATGACAAGCACAGTATAGATCTACGATTTTCCAAAGACTTGAGGCTTAAAAGTAAAAGACGTGCAGAGTAGGAAAGAATCGGCTCCGAAAAGTTTAACGGGCGAAGGGCATATTTAAGGAACATTTTTTGAATTCTCTCAATTCTACAAATGGCCGTTTGGTTGCTTGGTCTCCAAATGAAGACAGCATATTCAATATGAGATCTAACGTATGACGTGTAGAGCAGCTTAAAGGTATAGGGGTCTGAGAATTTTGAAGCATTGCGCCGTACAAATCCGAGCATAGAATATACTTCCGATGCTACGTAGTTAATGTGATTAATGAAGGAAAACCTTTTGTTAAAAACGACACCCAGGTCTTTAATCTCATCAACACATTGAAGTTCATAGTTAGATATACTGTATTTTGTAGATAAATTGTTAGTTGATTTTGAATAAACAATTTGGAAGCATTTTTGCGTATTTAAAGAGAGACAGGAATTCAGGCACCATTGGTGAAGCTTATTTATATCATCCTGCAGCTTTATGGCATCTTCTTGCGATTTAATAGCTGAGAATATTTTTAAGTCATCTGCATAAAGTAAACACTTTGCAAACGAAAAACAACTACTGATGTCATTAATAAATAATATAAATAAAAGTGGGCCTAGTATACTTCCCTGGGGAACGCCAGAAGTCGCTACGAACGGACTAGACATTTTCCCATCAATGGTAACAACGCAGTGTCTATTACTTAAATAAGAACGAATCCACAAAAGAAACGTTGAATGAAAACCGATACAACTTAATTTTTTTATCAGAACTGTGTGAGGAACTCTATCAAAAGCTTTTGAAAAGTCAGTGTAAATGCAATCAACCTGTAGTCCAGCAGAGAAAGAATCTACACAGTATTCACTAAAAACAGCAAGATTTGAAACCGTGGACCTATCAGCAACAAACCCGTGCTGGTGGGGTGATATAAGGGATTTAACAGCAAAACTCAACTTGGCATTCACAGCATGCTCAAAAATTTTAGAGATTGTGGACAGCTTGGATATTGGTCTATAGTTACGCACATCGTTCTTATTTCCACATTTGAAAACGGGCGTAATCGAGGTGAGCTTCCAATCATCGATGAACGTCCCAGATGATAATGATTTATTGAAAATCAAAGTCAACGGATAGACCAAGGCTGGACAGTTTTTTAACAAGACAGAAGAAAACCCATCAACGTCAGTTTGGGATGAGGATTTAAGTATAATAATAGCCTTACTAACATCCTCACAGGAGAGAGTAAGCGTACCGAAGTTCAGGATACTAACGGCATCCAATGAAAAATCAACCGCTTTATTATTATCATCCTGAGAAAAATTTGACTTAAAAACTCAGCAAATAAGTTCGCTGCCTCACTTAGAGATCGCGCAGGTTGATCATCAAGGAAAACTCCAGAGGGTACACTGGAGCCACCTTTTTTTGACTTTATATAGTTCCAAAAAGTTTTAGGATTCGATTTAATATTCGACCCAATATTATAAATATAGTTATTGTACAGAAACTTATCTAAATGATTAAATATCTTTAAATAGTGCTTGTACTTAGTAAAGAATATATGATTCTTTGACAGTTTGAAGTTACGCAAATATTTATTTTTCAGTTTTTTTAATTCTTTCGAATACCACGGAAGTTTATACGGCCTCTTTCGATTTACCGGAATTTTATCCAAACAGTGACTAAATAGAATGGATTTGAACGTGGCGAAGCAGTTAGAGGTATCAAGTCCCTCCAGTAATTCGTCCCAGTTTATTTCCATTAAAAAATCGTTAAATCTAGGAAAATCGCACGAATTGAAGTTGAACGTTAATCTGCTATCTGAAGTATCCGACGCATAATAATAAAAACTACAAGTAATGACCAGGGGTAGGTGATGCCTATCCTTGGGAATAACTGCATTAGAGCTTTCGCTGACTTCACAATTAATGTTGTCACTTATAAATACTAGATCCAATAATCTATTTAGGGCATTAACACTTTTACTAATTTGCTTTAAATTGAGACTCAATAAATTATCAATGAAATACAGTTCGTGATTCAAAGAAAGATTATTAGGTGTGAGACCATAACTAGAATTATTTGTTGACCAGCGAATATTACAAAGGTTGAAGTCTCCAAGCACGCAGAGGTGGTCATCATTAAGGTTTCGTAAAACAAGAGAGATTATGTTATCAGCATGTGCTTTGTATACATCAAATGCGCTGCCTGGTGGAACATACGAGGCAAGCAGATATAGGGAGCCTTGCGCACCAGAACCAGAACCATTTATACACACGCAGATTTGGTCAAGTAGCGAGTCGTCATTGTTGAGCGGAAATAAAAATGAACGCAGCTGGCGCTTGACAGCAATTAAAACACCACCACCGCGAATGCAACCAGTTTTCCCAGCATCCCGATCCTTGCGATAGACATTGAAAAGATTTGGGTCAAAAAACTCACTATCAAAAAATTTTTCATTGCACAGTTGCTTACAAGCTATAATAATTCGTTTAATATTAAGTTCCAGAATTTTGCTGTCTGCAAGAAACTTGGCAAGAGAGTCCAAATTATATCCATTTAAAATAGCCATATCTAAAGTTATTTCCCCAAAATACCCTGCAAAAATTGTTGGATTACGTGTTCCATTTTCTTCATGTTGGAGTACTCTAACAATACTCCTTTGCAATACGTTTGCGGACCACCAACAGTGATCACGACACGATGACGATCGAACAGAGTTGCCAAAAGTAAAATATTGCATGCAAATAACTAATAATAAAATTTTACTTTGGCAACTCTGATAAAATGCAACAGCGCACTGGTTTTATGTATACATACTATAGTATGTATAGAGAAATATCAGTTTCTTTATTCACGCAAATGCTAAATAACATAAGAATATTCGTAGTATAAAATATAAAAGTTGTATTGCCCGTCTTCATTTACTTTCATTTTCAATTAAATTCACTCCGATAATTCTTTCCGACACAATTCCTCTTTAGTACTTTGGCATATGATCGTCTGTGGGTGCTCCATGGAGTACTACAGTGAAAGTACTTTGGAAAGTACTCTCATGTATGTACTCTATGGAATACTCACAAACAAAGGGGGTTGGGATCACCTACTCCTCTCCTAGGACATCGCAATGTTAATTGGAGCAAATTTTTTGTATGAACACAGATTAGATTTGGAGCAGTCGTATACTCCCAAAGGAGTATTCCTTACATTATTTATAGAGTATTCGCGTTTTTTGAAGGGTAGAGCAAACGGATATTGTTATATATAGGACATGAACCAATAAAGTGATAAGCGTCTTCTGCCACCTGCAAGTTACACACTGTGCAAAATGGAGACGATATGTTTTTGTAAGCTCTTGCGTTTAGGTTCAGCAAACCTCCCCTTGCACGTAGAATTAAGCTAACGGCATAAGCGGTGAAATCATCCGTGAAATATGAACTCTCTAATGGCACTAACATAGGGTACAGATCGTGGGTAGTAGACTTTTGAGCCATTTCTAGGAACATACTCGTATTACTCTCAGCAAGGCAATTTAAAAGCGAAGACGTGAAAACCTGAATATTAGCTATTGAAAATTCCGTAATGAAAGGTAAATTTACTCTGTTAGCGAGTTCTTTCCAAACGTTTGTCCAAGAGATCCCCAAATTGGCTGTCTCCAGTGCCAGGATGCGAGGTAGTCTGTCATGAGTAAGTCTGAGACAACGAGCAATATAAATCATGTGTAGACGGAGCGTGTGTAAATATAGGGGTTGCAAACCTGTTTCCAGATGCAGCATGTAATTTGGCGTGTTAGAGGGAAGGAAAATCTGTTTTTTTATAAAAAAAATCTAAAGAGTTTCTCGACTTGGTCGAAATTGGCGACTCCCCATACTTGTGCGCCATAAAACATGATGGACCTGGAAGCAGCCTCAACGATTTTTATTTTCTGGCTCAAACAGATACGGGGGTTGTTAATGTAGCTCAACCACGTTGCGTTAATAGCGGTTTTAACATCCACCAACTTTGAATCTAAGTGCTTAGTAAAAGATAACTGAAAAGTGAGGAGAACACCTTAGTACATATTTGTATTCGTTAACTATTTCAATGACTTTGCTGCCATAAGTACATTTCCAGGATCCAGGCATTCTACCACTAAATATCATGATTTTCGACTTGCTCAGGTTGACAGTTAGTACCCATTGGCAGTAGTCGCAAAGGGAGTTTATCATTTCCTGAAGCTGTTCGGGAGATTCAGCAAGTAGGACCCAATCATCCGCAGACATAAGCACCTTTTACGCTTAGAAATTTTTCTTCTCATTGAAAAACCTTATTTCTAAATTTTTGAAGTTGCTTTTTTTCCAAGTTGAAAAATATTGGCAAATAGTTTTCTCGTTTTTTTTTTTCTTGTAAACATTTATAAATTACTCTCACAGCTAAATTATTTATTAACATTTGCCTTCAAAGCTTATAAAATGTTTTTTGAAATTTAAATATATTTATATATATATATTTAATATAAATATATTGTGACGAATATTAGTAACTTAGGCATACTATCATCTCTAATCCAATACTAAGCAGTCACTTGTATCTACATAAACAAATCAATCATAATGTCTACACATATGTGCATACAGCAGCGGAGAGATACTCACAAAAGTATGCAATCAGCAGCAAAGTAGTTCTCACACACACACATGCATATATCTGAGATACTCATAAAAGTATGCAATCATCGCGCATATTGCTATGCGAGAAGCTATAAACGTGCACCTGTAGTTTATAGTTGGTGAGTTTATTAGAAGGAGAAACGCCTAGAAATATGCAAAAGAGGAAACCGAAGAGTATAAAAGCAGCACCATCTGAGGCATGTGCAATCAGTTTAATTGAGCACGCTATTGGTAGCGAAGTATAAGTGTTATTGTGAAATATTTTTAAAGTAGTCTAATAAAGACCAGTTTGCATTATTGAATATTGGAGTTATTTTGTTCAACAGTATACGCGATACGAACGTTAGCAGAAGGTTGCAAATAAGAGGAATTTCACTAAAATCGTTACAATATTTAATACTGAAAACGTTTATATAACGCTTAACACAGCAAGTTTAATTTAAATTACTTTTTAAAACATTTACAGAAATGCCTGTTGGGCACATTGAGGTATGATATGTAAATATGTATTTTATTAAATATATTAGCACTGAATATTAATCAGCAGAGCAATGAGAAAACGGGCTAAAATTGAAAATTTTCTGTGGAATGCCCTCAAAAAAATAAATCATTATTTGGTATTTATGAATGTTCATTCATTTTAGAGCAGATAACAATTGTAGCAATTAATCAATTCATGAAAGATTTTCAATTTCTTACAGTTTTTTGTTTTGTCATGACAAGCCACTGGTTTTTTGTTCACAGCAAATATGTATGCACTTTTGGCTATTTGACGTGTTTTACATATTATTTTATTCAACATTTTAGCCACTTTGTAGTGTCTGTCTCTAAATGACAAGATTGCAAAAGGCATTTGAGGTAATTTGTTAATAGGGGTTATTTTTAATGTCATTACTGAATGACATCCAGGTGCTTAATGAAGCCGTCAAGAAGGTGTACATACTACGCAGGTTCCATTTGGACATACCCAACAAAAATTGGCATACGGGATTGTAAGCAATAAGCGACGGAAGAGACGCTGACGAAAAAACTGTTTAATAAGGTAGATGGTCTAATACTGACACCTTATTTGAGCCATATTATTGTTAAACAAAAGCCTGAGAGAGAAAGAAACATCCGCCTGCCATGCCGTAAGTCCTGGGTTCAAATGCGGGGTAAAGCAACATCAAAAAATTGGAAAAAAAAGTCAGAGCTTGCATCCTTATATCCATAGGCAAAAGCAGATGGAAATCCTGAAGTTTTTCTCTTGAATTGACAAAACTATAGAATGTTTCGGCTTTAAAAAATTTAAGCTTACACCGGTTTAAGTAACATTTATAGCACTGCTGATTAAGACGATGAAAGTTTGATCTAACAACTAAATATTTAGAAAAATCGGATCATGATCCTGATATTTTAAATCGTTTGTATAGCCTAGATTTAATATTATATAGTCTCACAATATGTCTTGAGAACCACGAAGAGGCACACAGCATTCAAAGAAGCCATCGAGAGAACTGTAAAAAATAGAAGTTGCTAACTCGACATCATTACAAGCATAAAGTCATTGGTAGAAATAAGATAATTCAGCTTATTAAAATTTGCCTTATAAAAACATCTTGATTGAAAATTATATTTTACTTTTGCTGAATCAAACAAGACAGGCTGAGCATAATCAAGCATTATCTCAAGTGTAGGATGTATTGGATCCTCTGGAAGTGATAATGGAGGAATTCGCTTGAGGACAATACCCACAGGGCCATCCGCAAATACCAAATCCAGCATTTTATTTTTTCAATTTAATATATTGTTTAATTGTAGTAAATGTGTCTTAAGCTGGCTTTCACTGAGTGATGGACGTAAAAAAGTTTAATTCGCTGTTACTAATCCAATTTACTGTAGGCAAATTGAAGTCACCAAGCACCACCAGGCGGTCCCTGTCTCGCAACTGAGAGTAAACACTACGTATAGATAAGCTACGTTGAGTATAAATATGAATATCCGAACGTGGCGGTATATAGCAGCAGCAAATAAATAGACTAGCACTACGTAATGAAATCATAACTGCTATAAATTCAATGTCGCAGCCGTTGTCCAACGACAGTAATTCCGACGGTAGGCTAGAGTCTACGGCTATGAGGACACCACCCGCTCTAGATATACGATCGCGCCTATACACAACATAGTTACACGAGAAAATCTCTGAATTATAATTCTCTTCCTTAAGCCAGGTCTCAGCAAAGGCTATTACTTGCGCTGAGAACGAAAAACTGTTTAGAAATAACGAACTTAACTTGGATCGTAAGCCACGAACATTCTGATAATGAATAGATATGTATATAACACAAACCCATATTTACGTCAGTGGTATTCTTGCCGAGTCCGGTAAGTTTTTTAAATTTCTTATATTTGCCTTTTTTGTGAACAAATGTACCACCGAAAGTTTCGGCCAAAAAGACTGTTCACGAATTTTATCAAGGTATGCATCAGGCACTGGATATATTGAGAGACGAGATGTGCCTTTCATACTTAAAATTAAATTTGTAAACACTTAATTTAATAGGTCTAATTAATAATTAATTATGTCATCTTCCGTCAACGATGCGTGCAGCCGGGATACAAAGATCGACCTACGAGGCGGCATAGTAGTCACCTCTCTGGGGGCCTCAGATTACATTCCAGTATTAACATAATTAATAATATTATCAGCGTTATCAGCAGTTACAATATTAGCGTAATGAGGCTTATCATTGGTATTTACAGCATAAGAGATACTTGAAGTGGCGACGGCATCATTATTAGCATTTACATTATCATCATTATTAGTATGTACATTATCGGCGACGGTGAAATTGTTTGAATTAGCGGCGCCAGACTTTTCAACAATATAGGTCCCGTCCCGCCAGTATATATGATACGTTAATAAGGAGCAAGACCAAATTTTGGAGGAGAAGCTCGACCTAATCTGTTGCAAATCACAAAAGCTTTGGAGGTTACTGATTTGCACGCAGGCCGGGCAAAATATGAGATATTTACCATACGTACAGTAACCTGCGTGGCCAAAGGAGTTAATGTTTAGCAGTGCATCCAACACTAAGATCAATGTAATCCAGAGCCCATAAAATCTCTTAGATGTGCCTTCTTGGGCACTTCCTTTCCTTTTTTAATTTTTAAACTCAGTGTTATTTGCTTTGCAATCCCACGGAAAATTGTTCATCCTGCAATGTTGATTCTAGCTCAGAAGAAAACGAAGCTATAAGAGATTACCATGCTGTTTTCATATGAAACATACCAAGAGCGAAGAGAAGATCGCTTTGGTTTGTATATGTAACGAAACAAGTCGTTTTCAAGCAGTCAGTTTATTAAACGATATTGTTCAGCATTGAACGAGAGAACAGTGGCGATCAAATTTGACTTTAATGTACAAAATTGGTTAAATTACAAATTCTTAATTGTTTTCAAACTATTTCGATAAACAATTTTCTGCACACAATTTTTGGGGACCTGGTGTCCATGTTGCCCAAATGGAAAATTCGCTCCTGTGCATCATACAATTATATTTGCATGCATGTGGGTTAAGGCCGGGTTTTTCAGTAGTTGGTTAAGCTAAGCTTAAACTAAGTTTGCTTAAACTCTAGTCAAATTTAAACTCTTGTTAAACTTCAGAGCAACTTTTCAGGCATAGTTTAAGGCCGCCTTTGGGATAGGCCTTTTTGTACGGCAACATTTGTTTTTTATCAGCTTAATAATCTGTAGATACGAAAACAGCTGGATTTTCTTTATCCGAAAAACACGGAAAAAATTGATCCTGCCTTAGAAAAATATATATCTAGTTCTGAAGTTGATATCCAACGTCATTCTCAAATCCCCATTCAACTTTTGTTAAATTTTGTAAAATTTATAGTTCTCGAGTTGATCTTTAAGGTCATTCTTAAATAATTCTCTAACCTTTGAGAGATTAACGGTTCTAAAATGAATAGTGTGAGAAATAAACACCTGATTGGTAACAGCGTTATAAACTAAAAATAAATTATACATGATTTATTTAATAATTTGGGAAAAATTTAAACAACGTGACATCAGGACGGACAAGGCGACAGCTATTTCGATTATACCTTGTAAATCTCTTCAGAGCCTAAATTTTTCCCAAATTATCATATATATTATTTCTAATTGTTCTTTTTATGTACGGGTCCCTTTTTCGCTCTTATTTGGAATCCAAATCTATAAATAAAGTTTTGGTCGTAAAGATGGAGATTCGGGCTATTAGCGAGCTTTGGGCAATTTTGGTCGTAGCGCTTTTGTTTAGCTATATTTTATTAAAATAATTTGTTAAAAATAAACGATTGTGAGCACATAAAGAAATCTATTTGTACTATGGCACTATTGTGAATATTTGCACTGCATTACCGGCAGTTGCTACGATACGCCAGATGGCAGCGCAAGTTTTAATTGATTGATAGAACAGCTGATTTCTGTTGATATTTGATAAGAGACTTTTATATTGGTTGCGCAAGATGCGCACGGGTCCAGCTTGTTAAATAAATAATAAATTTAAAATTGCTTATAAATAAATGATTTCATACATTAAAAAAAGCAATAACGGCAACCCCCGCTCAATTCATATAAATTATACATGTTTTATCTTATTTTCGTTAAAATACTGTAGTTTTGGAATATTACATTTGAGTCCAATTAGAGAACCACACTTAAGTACAAGTTGGAAACTATTTTATTTTCAACTTAAGTTACAGCATTTTTTGCTTTATAAAAAATTCTTTTTTTGATGAGAGCGCTATGATACTCAACTTGAGTTACTGTTTCGAAACAACTCTTGAGATTTTAGAAGTATGCTAGTTATCAACATGAGCTCTTATTGTACTCAAGCCCAAATGCTTTTTGAGTTTATTGCAAACGAACGTATATAAATAACTGATGGGTAACTTTAGTTTAACTCTAACAGATCGGCCGCTTAAGCTCAGCTTGACCTTCAGTTAAAATTTACTGAAAAATCCAGAATAAGTTTAAGCGTAGTTTAACTGAAAAAGTTGAACTTTTACAGAAAAACCGGGCCTAAGTGTAACATCATCATATTACTATATTACTAGTAATTCCAATGAAATTTGAGGATCATATGCAAAGGTAAAATCCTTACTGTAAATGAGTAACTTAAGATTTATTTTGAGAAGAACAAAAGCATGGGATTTTTGTGGTTACGATTGAGAGCTCTACAGCTGACCCCTTTTATAACCACATTAATGTACGATCACTTTAGTGGCGGCTGCGGCGTAGGCCTCGTATTATACCTCTGCCTGTACTGCTACCTCTGGTTCCCCCATTAATTCAGACACACATTTTTTCAGAAAACATTAGTCTGAACCCTTTTTTAGAAAGACAAAATTCAGAAAGTAATCAGACAGCAAAAAAACATTTAATTTTGCGCAAACTTTTTTTCAGCCGTCTGGTTAATTTCCAAATTTATAGTTATAAATGTCTTTCTGTCTTCTGATTACTTTAGTGGTTGTGTTTTCTTTTTTGACATGTTTTTAGTATAAATAACTAATCCCTCAATACAACCTTTTCGAATGTATGATCATTGACCGATGAATTCGGAAATGGAATTTTATATGGATAACGACGAAAAGGAATATAATTCCGAAATATCATACTTTCTGAGTTATTTGGAGGTAACATATGTATATTGGATTACCATTTCCAGGAACACAGAAGCGTCAAAAGAAGGCGTTGTATACAATCGAATTATGGAATATGTATAATATCACCAAATTGGGTGTAGCCCGAACAAATAATTCCATTGACGGGTGGCACAACGCCATTAGAAGTGCGTTTGGGAAACACCCTAATGTATATAATTCCATAAATAAAATAAAAAACGAACAGGCAATAACAGAAAAAATATAAGGACTTCGACAAACGTTTGCTTATTATTATAAATTCATTTGAAAAAGATAAACTAGAAAACTATTAAATTAATTACATGCTTGCCATTGCACACAATTTAAAATTTTAGATTGTATTACTTTTTCTTTACACATAATACCTTCCAAATGAATAAACGTTTCTGAATTTTGAGAAAAATTAAATGTGTTTACTGCCGTCTGATTACTTTTGGAATTTTTACTTCGGAATTTTGGCCTCTGAATTTTGTCTGAAAAAATGTGTTTCTGAATTTTTTATTTTTTTGAATTTATGGGGGACAGGGCTATCTCTACCTTGAGTTAGTCAGCACCTCGACGACTAACCGACAATCTTCCCAAAAATTTGATTGAACTACTTTATATCTTGTATACCACCTCACTCCCGCCTCAAACTTGAGGTCGCTAGAGCTTTACCTGGTAACACAGATTAATGTCGTAAAAAGTCCAAAACATGGAAACGCACTGAATACAGCTGGTGGCGGCGGCTGCTATTATTGGCGGCACGAACCTCTAGTATGTACATATGTTTATGTTAACGCAGTTGGAGTCGCCAGTGATGATTACAAGCTGGTACTTTATGTCGCTTTCAACGACCTTGTCTTGCATTTTTTGAATATTTTATCAACGTACATAATGCTTCACATAAAAACGTGTTGATACATTCACACATACATCTGCACATATGTATTAACGTACAAATGTGTTTAAATCTATGTGGCCGAATCGTCCCCATGCTCCCAAATGTGGTCTGTATATTTCTTCCATAGTTTGTCTCGCTGCGACTTGGATTTCTCCAGTCATTTGACATTTACCCTCCTCGCACTTTTGTGAATAAAAATAATTTTGGATTTTTGTTTAACTCATCACCAGTTTTCATTTCTTTTCAGAGTTTCTTTGTATAGCTTTTCAACAAAACGTGTTAAGGGCACTCAATCTATATGAAACCTTCTATACCCAGGTGTACTTGTACACAGGGTATTATAACTTTGATTGGATAACGTTTGGATATCTTCACCAAATACGGTATACGGGCTTATCTGGACCCAGAATCGATTGGTATTGAAAATGAGCAACCTGCTTTTTCGATATCGAAAATTTAGAAAAATTAAATAGTTCAAAAACGAATACCGCGAAGCTAATGAAAGGTAGGTGGATTAATTTTATGACGCAAAACATCATTTCCAAAAAATTTTGGAATATGGGCGTGGCACCACCCACATTTGGAAGAAGAAAACTTGGAAGTTGTACAAGCCGAAAATCAAAAGCTGTTAATGATTTTACATTGAAATTTGACACTCCTTGCCAAATTATATAGACTGAGTCAAGATAGTCAAAATCGGTTAAAGACCTCGCTCACTATTCCTAAATGTCTAACCTTAACAAAGTTTGCAATAAATCTTTAGTATTTAACTACATTTGACTGATATTCTACTTCAGTAGTGGTATGATTGAGCCAAGAACAAAACTTGAACAAATTTTGAAATTAGGCGTGACCTGCCCCGTTTCTTGTTACTCTCTCCAAGATACTTTTAATGCCATAAGTCGAACAAAAATCTTCCAATCCGTACGAAATTTGGCATACAAATTTTTTTCATAGGTAAAACTGTATTATTGCGCAGCTTTATAACACTATTAACCACACAAAGCAAACAACAACAGCGCACAGCTGGGTATGTAATGTTCGGTTTCACCCGAACTTAGACTTTCTTACTTGTTATTATTATTATTATTATTGTTTTAATTGGAATTTTCTCTCTTCGCTTTTAATCAAACGGGTATGTGGCAAGAGCCACCAGGAGCTCCCACCGTCTCTTTTAAAAGTAAACCGAAACAACATAACAACATAATATACCTGCCAAGCCTTAAACAAAAACTGATATCAAGTCTTCTGCAATTTTTTTTACCTACACATGTATAGACATACATACATCCAATTTAGGTGCACATATGTAAGGATGTGTGTATGTTTATGCGACGAAACAGTTCCCAGTGTTTTTGTTTGATCGGAAGGCCTTTAATGTGCGGTTTGAAGTTTACATATAAGGATTTCTTTTATCCAACTTCCTCAAATCCTATTCTGCTGCCCCTTTGTCATTACAAAATATTTATTTTCATTTCAGTGCATCCATATATTCGCCAAAAATAGCGAAATGAATTGGAGATAGATGTTAGATACCTTTTTGCATATAAAATAGAAGCAATAATGGTAGATAAATCAGATATTTTGTGTCCCATTTTCTGTCCAATATGCGGAGGCATTCTGTAAGGGAGTTTGAGTATCTTATAAGATTTGTTGAAAAACAAAGGAAAAACATAGCGTAGAGCTTAACATTTTTTTGTCATGAAGTCAGTTTAAGAGATATAAAATTTATATTTGGTCTGAATATAAAACTGAGGCTGTTCTTTCTACTGAGCCGTTTTACGCACAGAGGGAGCATCGGAACGTGACCCTTTTTTGCACGCCACTTCTCATTTGTATGCATATGAACTGTTCGAATGTTATCGCCTGAGTGGTTCTGTAGTTGAGAAGGCGAAGGAAAAACCCAATTCAATTTGCAACAATTATCAGCATGTTTACCTGTCTTTGACTTCATTACAGCAAGTACATATGTATGTATGTAAGTACCATGCAGCGAAAATGGGAGATAGTCACGCCAAGCACCAGTTTCATTACAGGTTTAAAGAACGAACTGGTGCTAATCGGATACAGAGCTGGGTAGTTGTTAGCCACACTTGTACCAACAGCGCTAACGCCTTAAATATACTAATTTAAATTAATTACTCAAAATGCAGCGACTTTTTCCGAAACACCTACTACTGAACCAGTTAAGAGCGCTTTCGAAAGGTCTGCAAACGGACAACTAGCGTTTCGAAGGACACCACAATGTTAAAAATGTGAGTTGAAAGCACTGTAAGGAGCAGAGTTAGAACTAGTACCGTCTCTTAATGATATATTTTTGGGCTAGTTCGGAACTAGTGTGATTCGCTGCAGACTATACCTACACTACGTATATTCTGTTCAAGTTTATATATGTATATCTTTGTTTATATAATCGCTCAAATTTCAATCAGCTTCTAACAAAACCCTTCTGTAATTTCAGACTCGTATTGTCACAATTAAGGGATGCGGCCAACCTTTTCAACTGGGAGGTGTCCCACCACCAAACATCTTACTATAACTTGGCGGAGGCGGTGGTATGGGGATAGCAATCTTACAATTCTGTATTCCAGGGATATGTTTTGATTACTTTTTCAAAACACTTCTTATTAACGAGTAGTACAATCTTAAAAATAAAAAATGAGTATAGCCCGAATCATGAGTTCATAATGTTACCAGAAGTTTGCTTAACCACCAAACTGAAAAACTATCAAAAACTAGGTCCTATGTAACTCCATGTTCTTGGCAAATGCTATAATATATGATACACGTCGCTCTATATAGCTGTCTCACTCCGAATAGGTGGAGTCTTAGTCTGGCGAGCGCCGTAAAGAAGTTTAGACCGAGCTTCCCTCCCAATTTGAGTTGAGCTCCTTTTAAACTTTTTCTACAAATTGGCGGGACTGGACCTACATATTTTATGCCGCAATACACTCCGCACTGAAACACATTCGGAGTGTTTGCAAACCATTATCGAGGGACAATCCAGCTTCGAAAAACTTGTTTCTAAATTTTTGTGGTTGTTTTGCCTTGGACCCTGACCTACGGCGGCGGCCAAGTGGTTCGACATAGTTCGATAAAAATATAACTATCTGGATCTTGGCTATTTTACAGGTTTAGTTGTTACAAATTGTATTTACAAGGCTCCTTAAGTTTTTCCCAGCAAACATATTTGTTTGATATCAACTTGAGATAAGGCTTGCCATGTTTTTCAGCCTCAAGTGCGAGATAAATGCAAAATTTTTCATGAAAACACGAAAACTTCAGAGAGTTAGGTTAGCATATAAGGCATTCATATCGTACTAGGGGAATAAACTCTACGGACTCGAGGGTTCGGCGTGTCGAAAAACCGTATCTGGGGAGAGTACCAGACTCACACTCGGAAAAAGACTGCCAATATGTGCAATACCTAAGAGTTCGGCTTGCAATGATATTATGCAAGACCATTTGCACCTGATCGCGAACTATCCCATTGTGCTAATGTATTAGTATATCCTTATATGGCAATGAACTTACCTTTGATTTTCGAACATATTCCTCTAAATCTATTTCACCATTGCTGCATAAACGAGAAGGAACACAATCGTGATCACCTGAACAAACATCGAACGGTCTCTCGGTTGTAGTTGGCGGTGGTGATGGTGGTGGCGGGCGATATATACAGCAAGTATGCGTACTTGGCCTACAATTCTAGAAGATCAAACAATTCATTTATTATTTATATAATTTAAATTGCATTAGCTTAAAACACATAAAATATATGTCGGCATAATTGACCTAAATAAATAACAATAACAAATAGCATTAAGTGTCGGTTGAAAAGGTTAATTAAGTTTGTAAGTGGTGTTTTCACATAAGCCTGGTTCCGGTTAAATAATTTACAAAAACGCATATATAGATACTGAACTTATGTACAGAACGGAAAACAGATCCAATCCCACAAGAGAACTGGGTGCCGTCATACGGATGGAAGCATATTTGGGAGTTAATGTTGTTGTTGTTGTTGTTGTAGCGATAAGGTTGCTCCCCGAAGGCTTTGGGTAGTGTTATCGATGTGATGGCCCTTTGCCGGATACAGATCCGGTACGCTCCGGTACCGCAGCACGATTAAGGTGCTAGCCCGACCATCTCGGAAACGATTTATGTGGTCAAATTAAACCTTCAGGCCTTTACCTCCCTCCCCATGGAGGAGCTTGGGGTCGCCAGAGCCTCGTCTGTTAGTGAAACAGGATTCGCCGCGGATAGGTGAGGTTGACAAATGGGTTTGGAGAAGCTATATATTGCGCTGGCAACCTGAAGGGTTGCGCTACACAGCCCCTTGAATCTGGTATTTTAGTCGCCTCTTACGACAGGCATACCTACCGCGAGTATATTCTGACCCCCTAACCCGCTGGGGTTACTATTACTTGGGAGTGCATCGTCGTACCTGTAAAGCTGAAGAGATACATACATATGGTGCGTTAATTAAACAATGCGTATTCTGGAAAAAATATAAAACGATATTCTGAAGAAGTTGGATGCGGCCTGACGAGTTTCAAAAACTGTAAGCATCTTTTAAAAACCATAAAAGAAAACTAATACAACCAAAACATACTCAATGCCAGTCAATAGTGGAATTATTAAACAAAACTGGTTTTTATCTATGTACATAAGTGCGACAGTTATTAGACCCGCGGTGTACAAATGTTATTTGAGGGACCGAACAACCTAGGCCATGCCTCAATTATAGTTGAACCATGAGCTAGGCATTTCTATAAGCAAACTACTTTCCGATCATGATGTAGTCAGTGAGAATTAAGTTTTCGCTACTTTTAGCAAGTTTTTTCAAATCAAAAGTCAAAAATCTCTATGACTCTTTACTGATTTTTTTGGTTTTAAACCCATTTTTTGGTATAAACTTTGTTGGTAGATTTAGTATTTAAGCAGTAAATGTCAACATTCGAACGCTACAAAGTATTGTCAAGTTTCTATCATTTTTATTTTTTATTATTTGCATGTAATTAAGCAAATGAGTTACTCATATAATTCGCTCACGGCTGCCTTATATAACCAAAAATAGTCAAACACGCTAAAAATATATTTTAATGTCACTCTTATTAGCAGCCTACTGGATGAATATTTTTGCTCCGTTTGCAAATGGTGTGCGATTTACCAGGAATGTGGCGAATATTAACATCTGCCTACGTAAAGGCGAGTGGCTTGCGACAACGGCCCAAGGCTCCTTTGTTGCTAATAATATAATTAAAAGCGAATTAAGGAAGAAATTTATAACGTCAAACCACAATTTCAGAACGAGAATAAATCTTATGACTGGCTTAGAGAAACTTTTGAATATGAAATCTGGAAGATTGAAAAAACTGAAATTAAAGCAAATTGAGAGCCTATCTAAAAAAATGGATGAACACGTCAGCTAAAACTCTTCCGATTAGTCGAAAACTGAAGCAAATGGATATGGCTGGCTATTGGATAAACAAAAAATTTATAAAATTTTTTGTATCCCAATTCCCTGAACTGTCTCCAATCTACATAGACCGAAATTTAACCGTTTAAAGGAGTGA